>NC_143587.1:174186848-174486848 GCF_048544385.1 Mastigoproctus giganteus | reverse complement strand
TGTTCTCAGTTCTTTATAGAATCAGTGTGATGCACAAATTATTTCTTATTTAGTTTCTGCTAATGTTTGCGGCACATTGTTTATAGTGTCTACATGTTCTTGTAGTACAGTAGTCAGAAATTGATGGCACTTTCTTTTAATCAAAAGTGCTTTTGACAGTACTAGTAATCATGCAAAACCAGTTTTATTAATTCTTTAATAAAAAGTGTAGATATGATTCAAATAAGTCAAACGAATGTTGTATGAAGCTGAAATTGAAAATAAGTAATCTAGCAGAGATCACAATTATTTGTTGCCTATGCAATTAAATATTTCATTAATTTACTATTAAAAAATTGTTTGGATCATCCAGTAGTTTTGCACATCTCATCCAATTCAATATGCCAAAATGTACAAAATAGAGCAGTTCCAGCTAAGCCCTCAATGTACATTTTCCAATACACTGGTCACTATATTGTCTGATTTCCCAAGGAGCAAAACTTTTTTTTTTTTTTTTTATGTGAACCCCAAACACGAGAGGTATTAGAACCTATAGTACTTAGTACCGCGCTTGGGGTTGAGAGGTTGAGAAGACGAAAGAAGATATTTGTTGACATTGGACTTGAACTTCTGTAGATTGTAATTTTCAGGAAATATGTATGAAGGAAGGTTGTTCCAGAAAACGGCATTTGAATGAATAAATGAGGAAGATGAAAAGTTGGTTCTGTGGGTTTGAAGTTGGACAGTAAATGGATGTTGGCTGGTGGCGGCACATGTTCGGACTTTTTAAAGAGAGCGGGAATTATAGAAGCCAATTCAGAAGAACAGTGCCCACAGAAGTATCTGTAGAAGAGGCACGCATCAGAAACAGTACGTCTATGAGAAAGCGAGTGGAGAGACTCTGTTAGAGATGAATCATTAATTAACCTAACTGCCCTCTTCTGAATGGAATCAAAAAGCCTGAGAGAGGTTTTGGGGGCACCACCCCAGATGTGGGAACAATATTCCATGGGAGGGCGGATTTGCGATTTATACAGAGTGAGCAGCTGTTTGGAAGAAAAGTAACGCTGAGAGCGAAAGAGAAAAACCAAGTTTTTTAGATGCAGAGGAAGCAATATTTGTAATGTGCTTGTGCCAAGAGAGAGATTAGAAGCTAGGGTTATCCCCAAAAGAGATGTATCATTTTGCCTAGAAATCGGAGTGTCACTAAAGATAAGCATAGGAGCAGAAGAATCCTTTTTGTGAGATATAAGACAAGACTGAGTTTTAGAAGGGTTGAAATCAACTAAGTTGTCTTTGCCCCACTGGAGAATTATCTGAAGATCGGCATTTAAGGAATTGGTAGCAGATTTTTGAGAAGTTGAAGCTGATTGAGCAGGACAAGGTTTCTCAAAATGGAAAGTGGAATGCAATGTGCTATCATTGGCAAAACTATGGATAGGATTTCCAATCAATGGAAGAAGGTCATTAATATACAAGAGGAAAAGAGTGGAAGAAAGAACTGAACCTTGGGGGACACCGACATTAGTGGAGAAGTTAGAAGACAGAGAGCCATTTACCACCACCCTCAGTGAGCGATCAGAGAGAAAACTGGATAACCAATTACTAAAAACAGTTGGCAAACCATAAGATGGAAGCTTGTTTAAAAGACCTTTATGCCAAACACGATCAAAAGCCTTTGAGATGTCAAGAGCAACTACTTGTGTTTGCTCTGGGAGTCTGTGTACACTTGAAGCCAAATTGTGCTTGAGTATCTACATATCTGTAACTGTGATTTTTGTTCCAGTGTTTAAAGTAGTATTACAGGATCAGCTTGACAGAAGTTGTGTGGACAATAACATCACAGCATAAACTAGTTAATGGGAATTTCTGTCTCACCAATCTGCTACTATGATGCAGTAACAGAGTAACTGGATGGAAAAAAATAATTTTGACATTGTACGCTTGGATTTCAATAAAGTTTTGACTGTTCTGCATGAAAAAGCAGAACAGTCAAAGGTTGTCAGGGTGACAAATGACAGTAATCAGCAGATGCTACTGAAACAACAAAATCTAGAAAATTTAGGCAGGTGGACTGAGAAGTGGCAATTGAAGTGTAATATTTACAAATGCAAGTTACTGCACATGAGTAGCAGTAATACCAGAATTGCATACCATGCACATTTGGTATGGTACCACACTGAAGGTAGTGTAGAATGAAAAAGACCTCGTCTAATTGAACAGTCTGGCATGAAGTTCTCTGAGCAGGCAGATGGGTTGCTAGCAGGGATGTTCCTGGGGTATGTGGTGCCCGGGTGCCAATTGGAATCTCGCACCCCCTTTAAAATTTTCTTTATGTGTATGTAAGTTTCCGGTTTTCAGGCACTCCCTTGAACTTTGATGCCCGGGTGCAGTGCACCCCTTGCACCCTTGAGACAGCCTGACCCTGGTTGCTAGAACAGCTCATGAGGTTTTGTAAGTGATATATAGGAATCAGAAGGGATAAAGATGATTGTTCCATTGTATAAGGTGCTGGGTAGTCCACATCTTGTGTATTGCATATAGGTCTGGAAGCCTCATTTTATGAAGAATGCAGATATGTTGAAATGTGTACAGAGAAGTGCAACAAGATTGAGGGGATCAAAAGGTTGCGGTTACCAAGAAAGAAGTTCTGCAAATTGCAACATATGGAAACTAGGCACCTGTGAAGAGATCTGATTGTGTTGCTTAAGGCAACACAATCTGATCTCTTCACAGGTGCTCTGATTCTGTTGCTTATGGACTGGATTGAATAAGGTATCATTAGCTGATTGCATCATTACTCCTGCATGTGCTCTCTCTCTCTCTCTCTCTCTCTCTCTCTCTCTCTCTCTCTCTCTCTCACTCACACACACGTGGGTGGAGGACAATTTTGAATTGGAAGAATGTTTGCAGAATGTATGTATGGAAATTTTCTTTCAGCCAGCAGGTAGTTGATTTGCTCATTGGAACAACTTCCATCTTGTATTGCCAGAAGTGGGGAAATTGAAATAATAAGAAAGGCAGGCAATTTATTAGATTGGGTGAACAGAGTTGTTGGGTTTTTTTTTTTTTTTTTTGCTGATGCTGTGTTAGCTTGCTTTCTTTAATCATTTGCCACTACTAATACTGATTTCTTTAATACATAAATTTCCTTTTTTAATTTGAAGTTTTGTGAGGTGTGATGGTCTTAGTGGCTGCAAACTGAGAAACCAAAGTAATCTAGTATGATTGGAAGATGGAGTATGCAGTAAGTAATCATCACTGTGACTTAAGGAATTTTGGTGAGCTAGAAATTGTTGTCAATGTAATTTAATTTTAAATCTAATTTGTGGAATTCCAAAAAAAATCTATAAGCAGAGGAAATCAATCTCTAGCTTTTTGAAAGGGAGCAGTTGTAACTTCAACCCACTACAGAAAGATAATGTCTTTATATGATGAAGAGGATTGATTACACAAAAAAACAAATTGGTGGAATATTAGGTTTACTATATTTGTTTGTGAAACATAATTTTTTTTTTAACTATGGTTTATTTTAATAGGGGCGATTGCCAATTAAATGGATGGCCCCAGAAGCCCTATTTGATAGCATCTACACTGCTCAGAGTGATGTGTAAGTGATTTTTTTTGTTGGATTTTTCTTCATCTTATTAAGAAATAATCATACATGATTATTTCTTAATGAGATGAACTTCTTAATTTTTACATCTTGTTTTAAGAATAATAAAGGGAATGCATTGAAATCATATGCAGTTTAACAATCTTAGTTCTCCTCTTCACTGAGGAAGTAAATGTCCATAGCTGGTAATCTAAAATTTAACATTTAGCTACTTTATATGCCAAATCAGAGTATATTTAACAAATTGGGCTGATAGTACATTCTAAGTACAGTAAACTTAAAATCCAGCACCTTTGGTGATTGGTCAATGCCAGATTTTAAAACTTCCCACATATTAGAGAGTTGTACCTAGTGATTGATAGTTTTTGAGAAGCTGATTTTGAATATTAACCCTAACAACTGAACTTACAAATGTTTGTATTGACCAAAAGATAGTTATCTTTTGGTCAATAGAAACAATCATTGATATATAGGAATCAGGACTAGTCAAAATATAGATAACAGTTCAATTTATTAAATGTCAATGAATGACAGTAAACATATTCAGCAAACGTTGTCATGTTACTGAATGTTGATTTTGAATGCGTGCCTAGCACAGTATCATACAGAATATTAATGAACTTGATTCAAAGAAAAAGTACTTTTGCAATGGAGGATAAAAAAAATGAACTGCTCCTGTTAATAATTATAATGAGGTATGTGCACTCTATCAATTTACATGACATTTTGATTTTATTAATATATTGCAGAGAAATTCAATTAATTTTTCTTGTGTACTTAATAAGAAGGATATCTAAGTTTTGTTTTTGCTGTCATTATAACTATAGCAGAGAGAAAAGGGCAGGTGGCTCAAGGCCACTCACTAAACCTTTAATTCCATGGCATTTAGTTTGTGGTAAGCCAAGGGTAGCCTTGAGCTGCCTGTTGTTTTCCTTATGTTTGAGTCATGCACCTGACAAGTTTCATGCCTAGTTATAATGCCTGAAAAAAAAAAAAACTTGGTTATGTGGAAATAAATCTATTGTCTGAGCATATTAGTAAGTCGATGTGTATGGAAGACATTAACCATGAATTTAATCATGCATTCATTTTTCTAGCTCTTTGCTCTTAGCTACTCTAAAGTGACATCACACTGGCCATCATTTCACAAAAACATTGTACGACCAGCCACGTAGCTGTAATTTGCAAGAGCAGCTCATGCTAAGTTATGAAGTTTACTGAATAAATGATAGCACTAAAAGAGAAATTATAAAGTACTTGCAGGAGTGTCTTGTCATTTCATCTGTTTTTATGGCCAGCAGGATTTAAGTAGCATAGATAATTCAATGGTCTTAATTCTCACAGCAGAATAAATGATTGACTGTTTAAAAGATGAGGCTGCTATGACAGTTTGTTTCAGGACTAACCAGTTCCTCATTAGATAATAGGCGGCTTACAATGACAGCATTCTGAAAAAACAGACCGTTTTAGCTATATTGCAACTTTGAAATATCTGATTTTTGTATGCCTGTTGTCTAGAGATGACCTGCTATCTTGTGAGGGACCAGCTGTGATTTTCACAGCTAGTCCAGAAACAGCTGTCATAGCAGTCTCATCATTTCAACAAATAGCAATTAACCTTTTGGCAAAGCCATCTGTTTGAAATTAGTGCAACATCAGGGGAGCTTGTTGCACCAACAAATTTATTCAGCTATAAGAATTAAGATCATTGTATTGTCATCACAGTTTAAATCCTGTTCGTCATAAAACCGAATGAAAGGACTTAGGTAGTCCTGCAAACATGTGAAAAGAGAGATTCACCCGGGTTTTTTTTTTGCATGAATTCTTAGACAAGTGCACTTCTTGTATGAGTGCCTTAATGCTTTTTTAATATTTCTGGATTCTAATTTTTTTTTTTTTTTTTTTTTTTTTCGAAAATGTCGATTTTTTAAAATATTCGAGATTGTAGAGTGCCAGATTTTAAAGAGTTTTCTATAGCTGAATAAAAACTACAAAAAGAGGTCTCTTAAAATGAAAAGCAGTAGTATTGTTTGATAACACTGTTAGGATAAATAGTTTTACATTAAAGAGAATATCAGATAAAATACTTGCCAATCATCTAAGCAGTGATTATATGCAGCAAAAACTATGAAATATAGATGTACTTTCTCTGCAAGAAAATCTACGCGTGGACTGGTATTTACACAGGAATTATTTATAAGTACCTATAAGTAAATATGAAAATAAATTGTAAGTTAAAATTCTGGTATGACCATCTGTTTGTTTTAAAGAGAATTTTAACTTAAAAGTTGTTGCAATCTCAAAATTAACTACCATATAGATTCAGTTATGCAGTCAAGAGATGCATAAACATGAAATCTCCAGGTCCCAATGGCATTCCTCAACTATTTTGTTGAGAAATATATCAAGCTAGCCAGTTCCTAAAAACTTTGAAAAATTGCTCCTTACAAATTACACTATTCTTTATTTTGAAAAAAAAATTCACGTATGTTTTCACAGAAAAGGGTATTTCTGAATCATTTTCTAATGATTAGTTCAAAAATGACCTGCTCAATGTTTCCATGATGTTGGGTTTCTTAAAAAATCACAAGAAAATTTGATTTTCACAAATTTTTATTCACTTTGCAGAGTTTGTACACTGAATTATAGCAAAATGCCACTTTTACCAGACATTTATATTTAAATACATTATTATTATTATTATTATTATTAGCCATATGGTGCAAGGAAGCCTGAGGCTTATGCTGCACCAGCCAGGGGGAGGGGGGGGGATCAACATTGGCTCCATGAAGCCGAGTGGATCTGTGAATAACGTCGTGTGAAATGAAAAAATAAAATTAAAGCTTAATAAAATTCCAACTCAATCCATAATTTTAACCTTCAGCACCCCAGATTTGCCATCCTCATTAAAAGCTGGCTATTTAAACTGCCAAATTCAGCCTTATATCCCTAATGCCATTCGTTGTTTTAAATGCCAAAAATATGGACACTCGCAACAAGCATGTAGAGGTGATGCCATTTGTCTAATTTGTGGTTCCAAGGAGCATACACAAGCAGCATTTAATGGCCTCAAGTCCTGTTTGGCCCAACTGCAAAGAAAGCACATACCCTGAGGCATGCAGACAGGTTATGTTGATCATGCCCAGTCGTTTATATGCATCTCATGCTCGAAGCTTCTATTCAGCAGCAACTCAAACAGACGTATCAATACCTCCCAGCACATCTCTAGCTAACTGGGTTAAAAATACATTATTAAACTCTGGAAGAGACACACATCACACTAAAACCAATGAAGTGACCAACACTTCAATCAGTATCCCAATTGATACTTTGAGACCATCACGCATGACAAAAAAAAATTAAAAACTACTAAAGGCAACAAGAAACCTGAATCATCCACTAATACTCAGATACTCAGATCATGCAAATGACACTATGGATACCGGACGTCCCATCTTACCAAAAAAAGACCGAAAAAAATGCTCCTTAAACAAAACAGTCAGATGAATCGTCCTCAGCTAAACCTAAATGAACTACAGCATCTTACAATGGAATTGCAGAGGCTTTCGTTGCAACACTGACAATATTCAATACCTAATTAACCGATATTCTCCAGTTGCCCTTTGTTTACAGGAAACTTACCTAACCTCACATTCTCCTTCGATAAAGAACTGTTGCCTTTATCGAAGATATCAAAATACAGGTAATGCTGCCCATGGTGGTGTGCCAATCCTAGTAAATTCAAAGATCCCAACTAAACATATCTCACTTCAAACTGAAATAGAAGCTGTTGCTATCCGTATAATTCTCCATATTGCAATAACACTTGTCTCAAACTACCTACCACCAAACCGTACTTACTTTTTAAAAGATCTTGAAGACCTCTTTATACAGATACCTCCACCTCTCTGTATATTAGGGGACTTTAACAGGCACCACCCCTTATTGGGCTCTTCTAAATCAGATAGATGGAGTCATCTAACTGGAAGCTTTTTAGAGGCATTAATCTCACTATGCTCAATACTGGTGCACCAACACACATACAGCACCCAAGGACACACCTCAGCAATATATCTCTCAATTTGTTCACCAGTACTAGTCCCGACCATAGAGTGGTATGTAATAAATGATTCCATGGGCAGTGACCACTTCCCAATAGTATGCAACTTTTTGAAATCACAGACTCCTTCAACTCAACCCTGCAGAAAATGAAAATTTGTTCAAGCAGACTGGACAAAATTTCACTCATCAATCGTCCTTGATGAGGAAAAAATCCGCCTCCGTCATATTGATAATGTGACAGATTACATCACGTTGCATCTTCTAAATGTGGCTAAATGCACAATACTGCTATCAAATCCCCTGTGCCGAAAGCATTATAATTACTGGTAGAATGAGAAATGCACCAAACCAAAGAGAGCAAAAAATAAAGCCTGGAATTTATTTCAACAATGTCCGAGCACAGTCATTAATTATAAGAAATTAAGGGCAAAAGCACGTTTCGTACAAAAGCAAGCAATGAAAGAATCCTGGACTCATTTTGCATCCACTTTTAACAGAAATAGTGATCCCAAAATAATATGGAAAAAAATTAGACAGCTGTCTGGTAAGTTTCCTACCATACCTTCTCCAGTCCTCTCCTGGAATGGCCAAGATCCCTTAGATGTAGCTAATGCTTTGGGCAATACTTTTACTGAAATCTCAGCAGCATCAGCCTATACTACCTCATTCCAAAGAATTAAAAATGCTAAAGAGAAGCTTGCTGTTAATTTTCAAACTGCCCGCCTTCTCCCATATAACAAACCTCTGCAATATTCTGAACTTTTGCATGCCATTAGAACAGCCCGTAATGGTGCTGCAGGACCAGATGGGATTTATGTCATGCTACAACATCTTGATGACAAAGCTTTGCATCTTCTCCTGGTCTTTTACAATCGTATATTTTTAGAAAATGTTTTTTTGACATTCCTGAAGCATGGGAAAGATGAATCCAACTCCCATAGCTATAGACCCAAATCTCTCTCAAGCTGTCTCAGCAAAATCCTTGAGAAAATTATCCACAGCAGTCTTGTCTGGATAATTGAGTTGGAACAGCTAATGGGCCATAGTCAATATGGCTTTCGTCAAAATAGATCATGCTTATGGTGAAGGCTGAATTTGCCATTCGTAATGCTTTAGTTAAACATGAACATCTAGTAATGGTTTCAATAGATATAGGGCACCTCCATAGCTAGGTGGGCAGTAGCAGCAGCAGTGCATAGCACATGCTTCTTGATTAGAAGCGTGAACCGGGGTTCGAGCCCATGACCACCGCATATACCCTGAGCAATACGACCTTAGTTGCTAATGCTCCTAAAAACCAAACAACAACAATAGATATATAGAAGGCTTTTGATACTACCTGGTGGCATGTGGCATGGTATACTTAGTGATCTTTACTTTCTTATACTACGGGGCAACCTTCCTATATTTGTTCAGCACTTTCTACATACTAGATCATTTCAAGTTCGATACCAGCATACCCTCTCCGCAACGTTCAGTCAGGAAGAAGATGTTCCACATGGATCAGTAATGAGTGCCACTCTTTTTGCTCTTAGAATTGATTCTATCATTAAACAGCTTCCAAATACAGTTGAGACTTACCTTTATGCAGATGTCCTTTCCATCTCATGTCATTCCCAAAACATGAGATCTATTGAAAGAACAGCTTCAGATAACACTTGATAAAATACAATGGGTGAGCCTCAATGGCTATCAACCCTCGCAGTAGAAAACAGTTGCTGTCCATTTTTGTAGCCAATGCAAACTTCATCCAGATCCTGAACTTCAAATTTCTAATATCTCCGTCCCAGTCACCAGTAACATCAGATTTCTAGGATTAACCCTTGATAATAAGTTAAATTTCCTAGATCATATTAAAAACGTACAGACTTCCTGTCTAAAAAAGTTAAACATACTCAGAGCTTTATCTGCCCAAACGTGGGGTGCAGATCGTACCTCCCTGCTTCGGTTACACGGGGCATTAATCAGATCCCTCCTCGATCGTGGTGCTCCCATCTATGATTTGGCCAGAAAGAGTGCATTTTGCTGGCTTGATTCTGTTCAACACAGTGCTTTGAGAATTGCAATTGGTGCATTCAGAATGTCACCAGCACATAGTCTCTACATTGATGCTCACGAGCCCCCACTAACTTTATGCAGGAAAACACTGTTACTGCAATATTGCTGTCAAGGTACAAAGTTGTGCCTCTCATCCCATTCAGTCATACCTTTTCAATCCACCATTAGAAAACTTATACAGAAACAAACCTAGCATAGTAAAACCAGCTGGTCTTCGCCTTCTTGAACTGGCACAGGTTTGAAATGTTTCCATCCATTCCGTACAACAGGTTGCAACTTATGCTCAACCACCATGGGCTCCTCCTACTCTTCCAACCTGTGACACTTACCTCTATTGATGGAGAAAGAATATTTTGCAAGCATCAAATATTATTATTAGCCATATGGTGCAAGGAAGCCTGAGGCTTATGCTGCACCCACCAAAAAAAAATTTGAGTTACCCTGTGTGTGTGTGTGTGTGTGTGTGTGAGAGAGAGAGAGAGAGAGAGAGAGAGAGAGAGAGAGAGAGAGAGAGAGAGAGAGAGAGAAGAATGATGATATCCAGCTCAGGACCCTGGGTGTGCCAAGCCCATACTCACCAGATGTGAGCCCCTGGGATTATCAAACAACTTCATGCAGTTCACACTCAATAAGGTATATTGATTTTTCCCCAATTTATACAGATGGTTCTAAATCAAATTCAAATGTTGGAGCAGTTGCAGTGTTCTCAACCGTTATTTCAGCAATCCTTCCATCCGAATTCAGTGTCTTCTCAGCTGAATTATATGCAATCAAACTAGCTTTAAAAAAAAAATCTCTATTCTGAATGTTCCTTAAAATCTGTTATTTACACTGATTCCCTCAGCATGGCATTATGTAATTTCTTAATGAAGCTCACCCTGTTCTAGATGAAATCAGAAGCTTATTACTACAAATTAAAGAACGCCACAAAATAGTCACTTTTTGTTGTATTCCAACACATTTTGGTATTTTAGGCAATGAACTGGCCGAAAAAGCTGCAAAATATCCAACCATCTTAGATTCGGCCGCCTTCCTTGTCGACATGCAGGCGACGAATGTGTTGTTAAGCGAGTTGTACGTCTGACTTAAGTGATTGTAAGTTTCCATCATAATTTTCAAGGTCTTGCCACAGCCTGCTGGAACAGTTAAGAATATTTTAAGCAGTGTTGTGTTAGTTCGATCTGTTATTCAATGTATACCTTCAAGAATCAACTTGCATTGTTCTCTATTTGTCATTCGAACCAACTTGCACTAATTGTCACTAGCCATGACATTATCTTGCTGCATACCACAGCAGATAGCGAGTTTGCCAAAATCATCATTGTTCTCTTGAAGTCTGTTACTAGCATCGATTGGACTTTGAACATATTCCTCGCATTTCGTTTGAGCATTGCCTTTATCGTCCATTTTGATGCAAAGTTTTCTACAATACTCTGTTTTGTGAATATCAAGGTCTGACTCGTACCTTTTGCAACAATTCATAAAGTACCCTTCATTTTCATCGTATATCTGAAGAACGTGTTTGAATCCAAGATATCAACCATTTCATTTCCGAAAGGCCAGAAAAGTAAAACCATCTCACGTTTATGCTCTGCCAATTCAGACATTTCATAGTATCGATACCTTATGACTGGCATCTGTTTTCTAGGTTTACATTGTCCCTTCACAACATTGTATTTCACTGCAAAATCAGCCAAGCAAAGCTGACAGAGCTCCATCTTTTGGTCTTTTCTCATATTTCTGTATAATATTTTCATTCCATATCAGTAGAATCATCACCGAGATTTTCTTCAGCCATTCGCTTCTTGCTCTTCTTACTTTTCTGACACTCGTGAGGCCAAGTAGTAGCAATGTACACAACTTCTCTACTAGCCTCAGACATTGGCTAGTGAAGAAAATACGAAGCTGCATCTTGCGAGCTCATTTGAGTGCTGTTCAACACTTTAATGCTAAGGCATTTTAACAAGTCAGTGTAGCCTTGATCTGGATACTCTTCTTGCAGTTTGATCAACTCTCGATGCAAATAGCTTATGCCTCTGTTGGTTTTGTTAACATATTCAACAATGTATGATGCGCATGAATGTTTCTAGAGTATGCACTGTAAATCCATGTTCGAATTTAATATATCAACTATCCAAGGATTGAAAGTCCAAAGTTGTGTCATATTTCTTTTCATTAGAACGGTAGGTCTCTTTCAATCCTGATTGAATAACATCCAAGTAAATTTTCATATATAACTTGTGCTCTTCTAGAATCTGCTCGAGTGTATCATAATGCTTCTCTTCAAGATCTTTCTTATATTGTTGAAAACACCATTTGAAACTTAGAATGTCAATTGTCTTGTGTGTTCATCGGTATTAAAACTCGAGTTTGATCCATGGGCCAATATAGAATATTGAATCTGCATCGATCATCATCCTTTTTAAAATAAGTACAGTCAGGCCTCGTATAGCACGAAAGTTGTGTTCCTAGAAAGTTGTGTTCCTCGTGCAATGCAAAATCGTGCAATATAAACAACAGGCCCTATGGGAAAAATAGGGTTAGGTGCCGACCACCCAAGATTTGAACACACATTAATAACCAAAACATTACCAAACACAATAAATAATCGTAATAAACGATTAAAATACGTAATAAAAAATATATTTTTTTATTATTATTATATTATATTATAATATAATAAATAATACGTAAGTATTTTTTACGAATAAAATACTTACGTATTTTATTACGACTATTACGTAATAAAATGTTGCTAATGCTTTTGCTTCTATTATAAGAAAACTTGTTTTTTGTTTGATTTTCTATCCAAACAGATGACAGCCGTTCCATCTCTTCCAATTCTTTGTGTCTTAATCTAATGGATTTTAATGAGTTGTTCCTGCTATGAAAGTTGTTTTTATTTTCTCTGCATTCTTTGTAATTCTCGGGGTTGCCTCATTTAGGTCTGTAGCACGTGCAATATCACATGGTCTTTCATTTCGCTCAAAGCCTTTCACAATTTCATATTTTTTCTCTATCGCCAGAGGTGGACTGGCCATAAGCCTTACCGGGGAAACCCCAGTGGGCCAGAGGCCGGTGTGATTTTGGCCATACCCCATAGTATGAGGCCACTATAAATTTTTCCAGGTAAGAATTTTTGATCCAGGCCGCCTCTGTTTATCAATATTGCTTTTTGCAGTGTCTTCACCAGGACACTTCCTTTACACACCTTTTTAAGTATTTTACTCATTTTTAGGGAATAAAGCACAATTACAAAACGAGGAGGCACACTTGATACACATAAACGAAGCTGTGCATGTGTAGCAACTGAATAAACAATACCGTAAAGGCAGAGATACACTATTAACACCTCACATTTTACTAAAGCACATTTCTAGGGGTTACTACCATAAAACAATAAAAACAATTTCTGCTAGTGGAATCTGTTATAAACTGGTAGTAAACTCGATCTAATTGCATTTGTGATTATACCAATAGCTGGAATTGTGTTGGTTTTTATGTTATTATGGTGAAATGTGTTTCCCCTTCACTGATATAAAAAACATAAATACATTTTCAGAATCTTCTCTTCATTCCTATCGTGTTGCATTTGGTTGGGGTGATTCTGCGTTCGACTGCCATTTCTTGTAAACACAAAGGTGAATCGTGCATAAGCGGATTCGGTTCGTGTTATATAAGATATCGTTCCCCTATTTATAAATCATGTATGATCGAATTCGTGTACTGTAAACACGTGTTATATGAGGACAGACTGTAAATGTATGCTTGTGCACTTGATTTGAGTAAGACGTCTGAGGATCCAAAGCATCAATGCTGCACAATTCATCTGTTTCTAGTCTTTGGCATATCTTCCGAAACCAATTCTTTAGGATCATTTTGTAGCCACAGCAAAATGTGATCATGAGGATTGCCACAATGCTTTAACCCTATAAGAAGCTTGAAGAAATCCATTACTTTGAATTTCCCAAAAGGATTGTACCTTTTCGATTGCAGTATATGCAATATAACGTCAACTAGTTTGAGGTATGTTACACGTGACTGGATCCTTGTTGACTAGCTTCATACGCTACAATGCTGTCAATTCTTTCATTGGATCTTCAACTTCTGTATCTTTGCTACTGTTTAGTCTGTGAAGTGTTATCAAGAGATGTGGCCAGGGAACCTCCGTCGCACACAATGTCAGAAATGTGGTCAGTTTACCAAGTTGTCTGATCATAGCAAAGACAGTTTTCTTGCATCGAGACCAGTAGTGTACAGAATTTGGAATGGATTTGAGAAACGACAAATGTTCAATACATTCTTCAACAAATCTTTGGTCTTCTATCATACGTTTTGTTATGTTGGAAGTTTCTCCAATGCATTTGAAAGTGGAACATAAACCTTTGGTTATTCTCAAGCATAAAATTTTCATTGCCATGTATAGAATATGATGTGGCGTTACTCCTCTGCAATCTTTTCATCTTATTTCGGTAGCCATCATAAGCGAAGTAACACATAATCCATCTTTAAATTTATGATGGCCTAAACTTATCGCTTTATGATGGCCTAAGTATATCGCTGGAAATGACAGTTCCTCAGCATGTTCATTGTAAACTATTAACATTGGTTGATTGTGTTGTCCAGGAGCAATTGCAAGACTTTTTTTTTTTTCATTCCAAAGTAAAGTGTGCTGCTGTGCCATAAATAATTCGATGTCACTTTCAGATGACGCGATCTCCTCTATATTGTCTACTTGTTCGGTATTGGTAATTCTCAATGAAACTGTAGCAAGCAACTGACAATCTACTGTGATGTTATAACGTTTGTACACAGGAGTAGTGATTTTAAATATAACTTAGCCACGATTTGACCATTTCCTTTCTCCCATATTCTTGGCAAGTAAGTCAGTTTATGAATCAAATGCTTCTTGATGTAAATGTTGAACGCATAAATGCCGTCTAAAGCATGAGGCAACTCTCTAACCATATTATTCAGATTGACTGGAAACATTTATAACTTGTACGATAATACCATAACTGCCAGTTTCATATTGCAAACGTTGAATTTGCATGGATGGCAAATCTAGCCGGAACAAACGTTATCAAAGTTATTCTTTGCATCCAGTTTCTTTGTGACTACGTCTTAGTATCCAATCAAATTAGTCAGACAAGACTTCCCCTTAAACCCATCCTGTGTCCGAGCTATAACTCAAGTCTTGTCTAGATGATCCTGCCATGCTTCTTTAACCAGTGCCTCCATTAATTTCCCTGGA
Source organism: Mastigoproctus giganteus (assembly GCF_048544385.1). Taxonomy (NCBI): domain Eukaryota; kingdom Metazoa; phylum Arthropoda; class Arachnida; order Uropygi; family Thelyphonidae; genus Mastigoproctus; species Mastigoproctus giganteus. The sequence goes on along the minus strand of NC_143587.1, from coordinate 174,471,879 downwards.
ACAGAAGTTAAACTAACAGGTCTGTAATTACCTGTGTCTCCCTTTGATTCCCTTTGTTAATTGGGGTCACATTTTCACATCTCCAGTCCATGGGTGCCTCCCCTGAGTCCAGGGAAGCTCTCATAATTATGGCTAAGGGTTTGCTTACTTCCTTTGCCGCCTCCTTTAATATAACTGGATACCCCAGGTGCCTTTCTTGTGGTTATCTTCAACAATTTCTCCTCCATTTACTCTCAGTCCTTACAAGATTATCTAACTTACTGCCAGAGTTGAATACCCCTCTGGCATTCCCCTCTCTGAATAACTCCTCATGTGTGAATGTCGATGCAAAATATTCATTTAGTTGGTTAGCTACCTGAGCAGGGTCATCAACAGTTGAACCATCGATATCAAGTGGACTAATCTGATTCATCCCCTTCCTTCTAGAGTTTACATAAATAAAGAACTTTTGCTGTTTTTCTTTGTATCCTTTGCCAATGATTTCTCATAATCTGCATAACCTCCTTTGTAACTTGGTTACAGACCAGCTTATATCTATCGTAAGCTTGTGTGTGTCACATGTCTAATTAGTTCATCTGACTAATTAGAAATGTGACAGGCTAAATCTGGAACAATATTTCTTTGTTGGTATGAAAAGCCTAGTAGCTTCCAAGATTGATTCTTTGAAAGCTTCCCATTTTGAATTTGTTGATGATTAAACTTCACACCACTTGTACAGCCGGAAGATAAAGAAATTTTCAATACTGTAACTAAAAACACTTTATTTACAATAAAATAAATATATAATAGATATATATTTACAATAAAATAAATATATAATAGATATATATTTACAATAAAAATAGATAACACTGATAAAATATACTAAAAACCTAGAAATTAAAAGCGATAAAATTTGCTGTAGCTTTTGGAGGCAGCAGTCTCCTTCCTCAGCAGCATATGTCTACTGTGCGGCATATCCTTAAATAGCAGATCCATGGCAAACGTCACATGGTTCCCCGGTATGAATTTTCCATTTGCGCCCCGGAACCGGAAATGGTTCAGGAGCACGCTAGCTGAAACTGTTCATCACGTCCAAGAATTGTCAAACTAATAGAGCAAGCTTATCTGTGAAAAGATCTAAACCTCCCAAGCACTTACTAATTCATTTCACAAATATGCATGGTCTCTATTCTGATCTTAACGATGTCCATTTCCACTTGCAGTTTGCCAAACCCCATGTACTTTTTCTAACAGAATCACAGTTATCGGTTGATTCAACTACTGCTCATCTCAGTTGCCCATATTATTTGCTGTATGATTCCTTTCGCCTCAAAGGTGGTACTTGTGCATATGTCCGTTCTGATATTCCCTGTCAGAGACTTGGCAATTTGGAATCTACTCTCTTTGATCTTTTCTGGCTTAAAATCTCTCTACCTCATTGTGTCAAATTCATCTGTTGTCTCTACTGTTGTCCCAACTCCACTAATCACTTAGAGCTTTTTGACTTCCTCTCTTTGCAACTTGACTTTCTCCAGTCCAACTTTCCTAAAAGTGAGTTAATTTTCTTGGTGATTTTAATGTTCACAACTCCAGCTGGCTTCCGTTTTCTAGTCACACCGACCCAGCAGGTCGAGATGCTGAGACTTTTGCAATTACTAATGACCTTGCACAGATTGTTCATTTACCTACAAGAATACCAGACAATCCTAATCATACAGCCAACATGCTTGATCTTTTTCTCACAAACAACCCTTCTAAGTACACAGTCGAAGTGAGTGGTCCTTTAGGCACTTCAGATCACAACTTGGTAATTCTCTCTTCTCCAATGAAGCCTTAGGTTAGGTTAGGTTAGAGGTCTGCTGTGACCCGAACAATTTCATTATCTCTATCCTCTGAGGTGCTGCAGTGGGACCCCACCCTGTCTATTAAAGCCTTGAAATTGTTTGGGTCACAGCAGACCTCAAGAAGTGCAGCTACTCCCAGAGGGTGTTAGACAGAGCCATTAGAGGAGTAGCGTCCACCCCATAATGAGCAGTTCGCCCCTGTGAGCACCGCATACATTCCCTACTATCCGGGCCTTTCAGACCACATTGCACGTGTAGTTCGGGGGTGTCAGATACGCTGTGTGTGCATCTCCCAGGTCGGAGGTGGCACACAGTGATATCTCAAGTAAAAGACCCTATATCCAAAGAAGCCAGCAGTGGGGTGGTGTACGAAATTAAATGCCCGGATTGTGGGGTGTGTTATGTTGGTGAGACGGGGCAGCGATTGAAAGACAGGCTGGGGGAGCATGTAAACGCAATAAAGTCCGCAAATTATGGGAAGTCTGCTGTAGCAGAACATTTCTGGGAGAAACAACACCAAATTTCCCCAGAGGATGCTGTCATCACAGATCATGCACAAGGTTCTGGGACCGTAAATGGCTTGAGAGGTTACGTATTGAGGCAGCTAGCAATACTGTTAATAGGGTTAGGGGTGTATGTTTACACACCCTCCTGGAAACCGTCATTCTTGGACGTGATGAACGGTTTCAGCTAGCGCACTCCCGAGCCATTTCCGGTTCCAGTGCGCAAATGGAAAATTCCAACTATGGAACCATATGACGTGTGCTGTGGATCTGCTATTTAAGGATTGTGCTGCACATTAGACATATGCTGCTGAGGAAGGAGACTGCTGCTTCTGAAAGCTACAGCAAATTTTATTGCTTTTAATTTCTGGGTTTTTAGTATATTTTATCAGTGTTATCTATTTTTATTGTAAATATATATCTATTCTATATTTATTTTATTGTAAATAAAGTGTGTTTTTAGTTACATTATTGAAAATTTATTTATCTTCTGGCTGGGGTGAAGTTTAATCATCAACATGAATTGTCTCAGACCACCGTAGTTACCTTTATGAAAGCAAAAACCCTTCTCTTTACCCTTGATGGTAGTTACCTCTTTGAGTAAATCCCACTTCAGCACACTGTGATCACTGCCACCTAGTGGTTCCTATATCTGCAGATGCTTGAAGCATGAAGAATCACTACTGATAATCAGATCAAGAGTATTACTCCTTCTAGTTGCCTCCCAAACATGCTGCTGTAGAAAACAATCATCCAAGAAATCCTAAAAAGCCTTGCTAGTGTGTGAGTAACCAACCCACAAATTCCAGTCCAATACCTGGGAAATTAAAATCCCCCATTATAAGACACACTAATTTACTGGCCCACTCCATTTCTCTGTACGATTGCTCATTATACTCATCAGATTCTTTAGCCCTATAACAAACACCTCATTTTTCCTTTCCCAGTGCTTATGTCACACCAAACAGACTCAACATTGCATTGTCCACCTACATCAATCGGATGCACTTCCTTAGATTTTGTATTTCTTAACTAACAGCATAACCCCTCCTCCCTTCCTGTCCTGTCTATCCTTTCTGTACACATTGTACTCCCCAAATTCCAGTTCTGCACTGCTTATGTCTGTGTGACACCATGTCTCTGATACCCCAACAATATCTGCCTTTGATGTCTTGACTAGGACTTCAAGCTCATCGAATTTATTAACTATACTCCTAGCATTGGTGCACATGCACCGGTTTCTACTCTTAGTTACCCTAACACAGCCCATGTATTTACTTGTTCCACTATGACTCCCAGCAGTCCTGGAAATTCCTATTGCCTTGCTTTCCAGGCTGCTGTTCAATTGCATTTCAATAGAAATAGTGCAAGAATCACTTTTACCTCCACCAGCAGCTACTGTTAGTCTATTTGTCCTTGTATCACCCCCCCCAAAGCTAGCAGTTTTCCGGCCCACCTAACTCTGCCTCTATAGCATCAGCAAATATTCTTGCACCCTTTCTATTTAAGTGTATCCCATCCCTGTAGAAGCAGCTCTCCTGTTAACAAGCACAGACCAGGCTGAGAAAAATTCTATCCCTTGAGCCTTGCACAATCTCTATAGGGCAGAATTGAACAACAATGCTCTCATCATATAGCCCCTCCTATCGTGTCTGGGCAGAATTGCAGACACTTTCAAATTAAACCCTAACTCACGGCTTTTTTTCATTATTTTCTTGTACTTGTTAAGTAATTCTGCCGGTCTCCTACTCTTAATATCATTAGTGCTAACGCGTATCACCCTTTGTGCCCTTAAACGATGATATCTTCCCTACAACGTCATCAACCTTTGCCCCCGGCAGACATACCGTGGTCCTGTTCCATCTATCCTTTTTGCACAGTATGTTGCCCATTTCCCTTACAATAGAGTCACCTACAACAACTAGTTCCTTTGGGACCAGTGCATTCTGCCTTGGGGGTTGCCGCTGTGTTGCGTAATGTTCAAGTGCAAGATCTGGCATTGATGTGGGCAGCTGAGAGCTTGATGGGTCCCTCAATTTAAATCCTTCGAGGGCATCCACCCTGTCCTTCAAGCTCTCCTATAAGCCCATAACAATGCCGAGTTGGCGCCCTATTTCCTCGCAGTCCTTGCATCGCGCGCACACACAAAGACATTCCCCTTGGCAATATCATGTCCCGTTCCTGATTGTCCACAAACATCAAACAAGCAGTGCATTTCAATAGACTGTGATTCAGAGGACAACCCCCCCCTCCTCAGTTCTCCCCTGAGCCACAGCACTTCCACTAGTTTGAGTCCTTTGCTTTGTTGCTCTGGTCTGAGTCATGATTTCTATTCAAGTTCAATAAAATTCCAGTACAAAATATAAACCTAAACCTATATCCCAATGCAGTTAACCCTAAACCTATATCCCAATGCACTATATATATATGTATTTTGGTATCGAATATTATCTCCGAGTTACGTTATGACTTTCTTATCCCCTGTCAACTTTAATATATTAATATATATTTATTTAGTTAAAAAAGTGCAATTCAGTTGACAATGAAATTTAATAAGATTAATAAATTTTACTGATTAATTGATACTACTATACCCGCTATCTAGTTTTCCGTTAAAATGTGATACGTGTGCTATCACACGTATTGTATAATAATGGCGGCAAATTATGAATGGTTAATCTAAGAACACTAGATATTATTTACTTTCCAAATCGTGCTATCTAAATTCAAAATAAACCACGGTCTCTATAACAGCTTATAGACCTAGCTTGACTAGGTCTATAAGCTGTTATAGAAAATAATTTAATCTAACAATTAAGCCAATAAAGTGGCTAATTAAAAACCTCATTTGCTGCTGGAGCTGCAAAACCTGTCCACACATGGATTTGATACCCTTACTGATACTAAGTAATAACCTACAAAATCTCTATCTAAATTCAATTTAAACTAAAGTATTGTTACTAGGAATATAAAGCAACTCTAAAAAATAAATTAATATGCCAATTTAAGTCAATAAAAAAGCAAAAACTTCCCTATTTGCTGGAGCCGTAAAAACTTCGCCTGTTCACATGGAGGGATGAAATGCGAGGCGTTTTTTTTTTTTTTTTTTTGGCTGATGCTGCATAAGCTTGCTTTCTTGCATCATATGCCTCTGCTAATCCTAATAGTCCTTGCCTACTTCTATTCAGAATCTGAAACCCAGTCTGGAGAGACTCTTGATTAGAACTTCGCTCACTAGTGCTTTGAGGAATCAAGAGCTCAGGGCTAGCCCCAGCTCCTCTTGGACTTCTTAAAGCTCATTCAGAAGTGACTTCTTCCTCAGATTTCGGAATCTCCACTGGAGGGTCCACCTGCTTCTTCCTTTTTCTCACCATTAAACATTATTAATGTTAGTACAAAAGGAACACCAAAACTTGGCAGATTCAACACAAAGCCTAAAGAAATTGCAGAAATTTGAAAAACAGACTTAATAAAGCTCATTCTGCCAGTGGGTGATTCACCCCAGCTGTATAGAAGTTAGAAGGTGTATTGGTTTAATTGCAGTCTCCAGGGTTCCCCCCATATACTGGCATCAGAGGTTTCCACCATCTCTGCATTGTTTACTCTATTTGTGTAGCACAGAACTCTGTGTAGGCCGAGATTTAAACAGTGTGAGGAGTGGAAGGATGTGTAGTGTTGTCAAGGCAGAATAGGAAGGGACGAAGGGTTATGCTGTTAGTTAGGAAACACACAGAATCTAAGGCAGTGCATCCAGTTGACACAGGTAGCCAGTGAAACATTGTCAATTTGGTGTGACATAAGCACTGATTAAACAAAAAATGAGAGTAGGTGTGTGTGTTATGGGCCTAATGACTGATAAGTAAATGAACAACTGCACCGAGAAATAGTGGGCCAGTAAATCAGAATGTTTTATCAGTAAATCAGTAAATCAGAATGGTGGGGGATTTTAAATTTCCAGGTATTGTGGAACTTGTGGATTGATCACACACTTGCAAGACTTTTGTGGATTTATTGGACGATGGTTTTCTACAGCAACATGTTTGAGAGGGAGTAATACTTTTGATCTGATTATCAGCAGTGATTCTTCATACGTTAAGAATCTGCAGATACAGAAACCACTAAGTGGCAGTGATCACAGTGTACTGATGCGGGATTAACTTAAATATGTAGCTACCATCAGGGGAAAGGGAAGTGTTTTAGCAAAGATAACTATGGTGGTCTCAGACAGTGTTTCATGTCAAAACCAATTTGTCATGAAAATGCGATGCAGAAATGGCATCATTTCCATAAAGGTAGGTTACTAATCTTCACATTTCTTTTAGATATTTTGGTTTGTATATATTGATTACGAAATAAAGAACTTTTGTATTGGGCATATTTTTTGATCATTCACAAATTTCCATAATTTCAATTGGAAGACGAGACATATAATTGGATTGCAACGTATCTAAACATCTCTGGAAAACTGCATCAGTTGAGGTATCAATCTTATTGAAATTGAGCAATTAATATTGAGAGTTGGATCAAACGTTTCTTGCAGGAAAGTAATTAACAGTTTAGTTTCTTCCAATCCGAAGTTAACGTTTAAATCACCACTCATGATCATGGGTATTCCGGTACAAGTACAGCAACAAAAGGAAATGAATGGAGACAATTATATCCTATATATCACTGTTAGGAGAAATATAGACAGCAGTTGTATCACTTTGCCATTGGGTGACAATTAAGTTCCTTGTTCTTAAGTGAACCTCTCAGCTATTACACACAAGGATCCTGTCGACTTCAACATCAGGAAATGCGGTGTGTATCAGTGATGTATCTTCAGCAGCTGGTTTCTTTGTGTCGTTTTCAAACCATAGACAATCACAAATGAAGCATACAGAAATAATTTTTCATAACTATCCTTTCAAACTCTCAATGTGTGTTCGTATCTAAATAGTAGTCTGTGTACAGAAAAAGAGCATGACCAGTTAAATTTATCTGCTCTGCAATTGGAGAAATGTTCTGTTGTACATAATTGATACTCACTTCAGGTAGATCATTGTTAGATGGAGTGGCATTGCTGGTTGAAGGCACTGCAAAATCCAGTGCTTGATTTTCTGTTCGTCTTTTACGTACAATAATCTTGATTTTCTGTTTGTCTTTTACGTACGATAATTCTTGATTTTCTGTTTGTCTTTTACGTACGATAATTTTGATGGTCTTTGTCTTTCTCATGCATTCATTGCTACCTTCATCTTTATTTTCTTAGGTTGGCTTGCTCAATACTCTCAACAAGGCTTTGCATTTGACTTCAGTATCATTGAACATTCAGGGTCTTTCAATAAATAGAAAATTATTGATGTGAAACATCTATAGCAACACCTAACAATGCAATGTAAAAAAAATGCAAATTGCAACAATGCAAATACCTGTATTCTTGCAACCATACTATTCAACAGATGGTTAGTCAAATAGGTAATTAGGCTGTTGGCTTGAATTTTGCTCACCTCTTCCAAATATTGATTCAGTAGAGAAAGTAGCATAAAAGTTTACATCATTCATAATTTTGATTTTAAAATGGTTCTGATTTTCGTCAAAGATGTTTTCACATAAAACATCTTTCATACATACAGGGCCCACATAGATATGCTCCTCACACGTGCTTCAAGACTCCGGTGGATAGCAAAACAGCATCTCCTTCATATCAGAGATAAAAAGACAACCGTGAGGTACATAAGAGCAATCATCTTTCCACCTTTACTCTATGCTGCTGAAATTTGGGCGTCAGCGGCACCATCAATAAAGAAACCACTCTTTGCCACAGAATTCTGGCTCCTAAAGTGGGCCAACAGGAAGCACAACCTTCCAGCTCTGATTCATACCACGCAGCTTGCCAACTCTCTCGGGATTCCACGGCTTCCCACCTTAGTCGAAGACCAACGCCTCCTTGCAACAGTCAAGATGATAACAGGCATAATCGCAACACCTTCATTCTGGGATACCTGTGGCTGGAGGATCCCCCCTGCTGCCCTTAGGGTCAATCCCGAGCTCTACTCGCATTCAGCGCGACTCCATCTCTCGGACAGGTTCCTCCCTCAGCAGATGTTCAAGCAAACCGGGGCACTTGACGCCGACCTGAACAAATTCGCTGTTGACCGGACTTACAGGAAAAAAATTATGTCTAGTAGGACTAATCAGCATTGACATGTGTACCTTGCATCTGTTCCTGTCTGATTGAGCTGGTGCTCTTATCTCGATGTTAAGTCAGCTCAATCAGACCTAACTCTCGTAAGGAGTTCTCTCCTTTGTATAAAATATGTTTTCTTTTGTAAAATTACCTGTTTTTGTAAATTAATTGTTCTATTTTCCCGGAAGTTTCGGGAGGTTGTAAAAATGTAAACCCCTGGCTTTTTGGCCGTGAAGGGCATTAAAGATTATCTCTCTCTCTCTCTCTCTCTCTCTCTCTCTCTCTCTCTCTCTCTCTCTCTCTCTCTCTCTCTCTCTATGTGCAGTTTTTTTTTTTTTAAATTATATACAGTGGGTATTTGCTGTTGGTAACTGGTGATGTTACCAACAGCAAATTCTAATTGCGAAGCATTGAAGGAATTAATCTTGGAACTACTAAGCGTTTTATACCAACTGAGAAATACTTCAAGATTTAACTTCAAGATGAACTAAAGAGATTCGTGGCAGAGAAGAAAAATGCGTGGGGTTCATTTAAATTACCAGGAAACTCAGAAGTCTATGGTAGATATAAGCTATTCTGTAATGAAGTCACAAAGGATGTTATGCAAGTGAAGGCAGATTACAAGAATTCTTTAGAAAAGGATGCAGAGAAAAACAGCAAAGACTTTTTTTACTTATGTAAACTGTAGAAGGGGATTAATCCGATTAGTCCACTTGATATTGATGGTTCGATTGTTGATGAGCCTACTCAGGTAGCTGACAAACTGAATGAGTATTTTGCATCTACATTCACACATGAGGAATGCGTGAATGTAGAGAATTCATTCACAATTCTGTAAGGAAGTGGAGGCTAGACATTTTTCAAACATGGAGCTAAATCATTTTGTAATAAGTGAGAAGTGGATGAGAAATCATTGAAGTTAAACATAAGAAAGGCACCTGAGGTGGATGGGATCTATCCAGTTATATTAAAGATGGCATCAAAGGAAGTAAGCAAACACTTAGCCATAATTATGAGAGCATCCTTGGACTCAGGGGAGGTACCCATAGACTGAGATGTGCATATGAGACCCCAAATTCACAAAGGAGGATCAAAAGCTGACACAAGTAATTATAGACCTGTGAGTTTAACGTCTGTTCCAGGGAAAATAATGGAGTCACTGGTTAAAGAAGCAATGCAGGATCATCTAGACAAGACCGCAGTTATAGTTGAGACACAGCATGGGTTTGTCAAAGGGAAGTTTTGCATGACCAATTTGATTGGATACTATAATATGGTCAGAAAAGAACTGGTAGAAAAAAAATAATTTTGATATCATAGACTTGGATTTCAGGAAATCTTTTGATACTGTTGCACATAATTCGTTGTACAAATTGGAGCAGTATACCATTAAGGGCAAGTTGCTACAATGGATAAAAGGATGGTAGAGTAGGAGAACACTGAGAGTGGTAATTAATGGACACTGCTGTTCGTGGACTAACGTTATTAGTGGAGTTACCCAAAGTTTGGTCATTGGGACCATTGTTGTTTTCTGCATTTATCAACGAATATTGATGAAGGTATATCATTCTTAATGTCCAAGTTTCAGATGATCCCAAGGTTTGCTGGGTTGTTAATGACAGCATGCTGCTGCTGCAACAGGATCTAGAAAAGTTAGGCAGACAGGCTGAGATGGGGCAACTGAATTTTAATGTTGACATATGCAAAGTAATGCATATGGGTATCAGTAACCCCAAGTAACTCACCAACTGTGTAGTACTACACTCAGGTTAGTGGAGAATGAAAAAGACCCAGGGGTAATTGTGCTCTGCAGTCAGATATGCAGTTTTTAGAGAAGTGCAGATAGGCTGCGAGAGGAGCATCTCACGGGGTTTTGTTAACAATATACAGGAACTTTGCTAGCGCTGATAAGGTGAGGAAAAGGCCATTGAGTACTGCATACAGGTCTGGAGGCCTCATTTTAGGAAGGATGTAGAGCTATTGGAATGGGTAGAGAGAAGGGTAGTGATATTGGTGAGGGGAACAAAGGGGTGCTCTTACCAAGGAATGCTTGAGTTCTGCAATTGCAGTGTCTCGAGACTAGGCACATGTGTGGTGATATGATTGAGGTGTGTAAGGCTTTGAATGGTTTGAGCAAGCTCAGCGCTAATTGGATTCTTCCTCCTGCTCAGATTATGCACTTTAGGAGGCATGAATTCAAATTGAGGAAAGACAGTTACAGAATAAATGTGCAGAAATTTGCTTTTTAGCCAGTGAGTGGTTGATTGCTTGTACAAACTTCCATCTATCATTGTGGAAGTTGAAAGCTTAAATAAATTCAATGTAGGACTGGCGAAAATTGGTAAATAGTAGTCTTGTTAATGGGGAGGGTTTTTTTTTTTTTGCTGATGATGTATATAAGCTTGCTATCTTGCATTATATGCCATTGCTAATGCTAACTCTTTCAGTTAAGCCTATTCCAGATATAGATATCAGTGGAAACTAGATCAAGAAAGCTAAGTTTCAGGCAGAGATCTGAGCCTTGGAGACAAGTTGAACCTAAATCTCCTGATTAAAAGTATATCCATGCCATCCACAGTTTAAATCATAGTAATGAATAAGATTTCATTCCCCACTCCTCACCCCCATATTGAGTGCTATGGGAAGCATTTGTTGTGTGAAAAAAGGGGATATTCTTTTTTAGCCTATCATTCCGTTTATCATTAACAACAAATTAAGGTAATATCTTATTCTGGGACTATGCTATAATCAGTAATTGTAAGGTGACTTCATTATTTTGATGTCATGAATCTCTCTTCACCAGTGTTTGAAAAATATTAATGCCATATGCTTGATATCATCAGCATTAATCTCCGCATTTCACTTCACGTTTCAGTTTCTGACAGGTTGGTATCTTATATTCTCTTGATATTATTTTGCAATGTTTTGACCATGAAGATGTTTTCAGAATTAGGGGTAAAAATAAATCTGATTTAGTGAATTTATCACAATTTTTTTTAATTAAAGCTTTGATAACTTTGCTTTAATTACTAATTACTGTTAATTTTATATATTAGATGGTCATTTGGTTTTCAAAATTATGGGTAAAAATAAATCTGATTTAGTGAATTTATCACAATTTTTTTAATTAAAGCTTTGATAACTGTTTGCTTTAATTACTGTTAATTTTATATATTAGATGGTCATTTGGTATATTAATGTGGGAAATAATGACTCTTGGAGGTTCTCCATATCCATCTGTGCCATTGGAGAAGCTGTTTCAGTTATTAAAAGACGGACATAGAATGGAAAAGCCTCAACACTGTTCCCTTGAATTGTAAGTTTTTCTTGAGTAGACTATATGTTTACCCCCCCCCCCCCTTCAAATGTTTCACTTATTATTCTTGAACTGAATTGGAATAAGAAATTGATAGATATTAAAATTCACAATGTGAACACTACAATAACAAAAATAACATACAGCCTAAGCAAAATATTAGTAAGATTTAAGGTTTCATTAGAACTCAAGACATGGCCTCATAAGCCTGCTGAAAATATAAAATAAAAAAATTAAAAAAAAACTCAAAAAAGCAGGAAATATCAGGGAAATGCAAAACATTTAAAAAAAATGAATACTGCAAAATACACGGAGTATGCTTATAACTAGTGGCCTTTTACCTATAGGTAAACATAAAAAAATTATAAAATATAGTAAATTTTTATATATTTTATCTAATACTGTAAATTTTAAATCTGCATTTCAAAATTTTAGTAAAATTTTAACAGCCTGTTTACATTATTTGAAGAGACAAGCTGATAGAAAAAACTCCATAAGAAAAAGAGTAATTCCATTGCATAAAGAAATGGTAGACTGTCTTGAATACTGAACTGATGAGACATGTGGCAGAGAACAAAAATGCATGGTATACATATCAATTATCAGGCGACACAGAAGCCTGTGGCAGATATAAGCTAGTCCTAATCAAGTCACAAAGGAGATTTGGCAAGGGATGCTAATAGTAATTACAGACCAGTTAGTTTAACTTCTGTTCCGGGTAAAATAATGGAGTCAATGGTTAAAGATGCATTGCAGGATCATCTAGCCAAGACTGCAGCAATAATTCAGACACAGCATGGGTTTGTTAAGGGAAAGTCTTGTCTGCCAAATTTGTTTGGTTACTATGATGTGGTTACAAAGGAACTGGATACAAAAAATAATTTTGATATCATATACAGGTAGTTGCTGACTTGACGAGTTAATTCATTCCTAGTGCCCGTGCTCATAAAGCAAAAACTTGTAAAGCAGGAATTTATTCCCATAGACAATTTTATAAACAGGAGGTTACATTCTCAACAGTGAAATTAGTTAGCTAATTAGTTTATTTAAACAATGATTGATTTATCCAATTAAATGAAAACATAGCATATAAAATCAAGTAATTATAATTTAAAGAAATTATTTATGACAACAAATGTTAAAGAATGTTTATTCTTCATCGTCAACTAAATGCACTTTCGTTGATCACTCATTGTTGGTTGGCACTCATTATTGGTTTGTTGCCATGAGTAAGGTCTTGTATGCAGAATCCATGTAATGTTCCTTAACGTTGAAATCGTTTAGGCACACCCTGAATTATAGTAAATTCCCCAAAATCCCACATGGTTGAGATTCTTCTAAATACCACTGAAGTCTTTGTGTGTGTTCTAAGTAAAGAGTATTAGCTGTCAACTCTCAGTGTTTTGATGGGAGTTTGAAAGTTGAAGAACTGGGTGGATGTCATTGAAGAAATTAAATTGGGCTCATCAAGCTCTCATCTGCCCACCTCAATGTCAGGGCTAATATTTGCACATCAGGCAACACAGCGGCAATTCCAAAGATGTACAGGAGATAGCTAGCATGATGTGCATGAGATAGCTACTGTCGTGACTTTTTTGTCAGGGAAAAAGAAAATATATTGTTCAACAAAGGTTAGCTGGAATAGCACCAGGGTATTTCTGCCAGGGGCAAAAGTTGATATCATTCTACAAGTGCGCATTAACATTATTAGTAGGAGATCTGAGGACTTACTTAAAAAGTATGGGGCAATGTTGAGAAAAACTCATAAGTTAGGGTTATATTTGAGTCTCTGCAATTATGCCCAGACACGATAGGAGAAGTATATGATGAGCGCCTCGGCAATCAATTCGGCCCTAGAGAGATTATGCAAGGCTTGTGGGGTAGAATTTTTCTCGGCATAGTCTGTGCTTGTTAACAGAATAGACTGCTCTCTACGTGGACGGGATTCACTTAAACATAAAGGATACAAGAATATTTGATGCCACTGAAGCATTGTTACATGGGTTGCAAAACTGCTCTCTCTCGGTGGGAAGAGATACACAGACTAATACATTAACAAGTGCCACAAGCAGAGGTGAAAGTGATTGCTGAACGTGCAGCAGTCTGGAAAGCAAGGTGTCAGGGATTTCAAACCTGTTGTAAGTCATCATGGCACATGTATACTGTACTTGGATATACACTAATGCTAGGAGCATAGTGAATAAATTTGATGAGTTCGAAAGTTCTGGAGGAGTATAATGTACACGGAAGGGTCAGGTAGGATGGGAGAGGGGTTATGCTCTTAGCTAAGAAGCACATAAAATATAAGGCAGTGACTCTGAGTACAACAAACAACTGTACAGAGAAATAGAAGGGACCAGTAAATAACAAACTTATGGGTTGGTCGGTCACACACTAGCAAGACTTTTGTGGATTTATTGGATGACTGTTTTCTACAACAGCATGCTAGAGCCAACAAGAGAGAGAGAGAGAGAGAGAGAGTAATGATGTAATTATCAGCAGTGAGATTCACTTAAAGGTAACCACCATCAAAAGTGAGGGAAAGGGTTTTTGATTTCATAAAGGTGACTATGGTAGGACCAACTGATGATGCATCAGAAAATTCTAAACAGGAAGTATTTGGGGAAGTAATCAAAAAGCTACTAGGCTTTTAATATCACAAGCTTGAAGGACAGGGTGGATGCCCTCGAAGGAAATAAATTGAGGGGCCCATCAAGCTCTCAGCTGCCCACATCAACGCCAGAGCTTGCACTTGGTCATCAGGCAACACAGAAGCAGCCCCCGAGGCAGAATGCGCTGGTCCCACAGGAACTAGTAGTTGTTGGTGACTATTGTCAGGGAAACGGGGAACATGCTTTGTAAAAAGGATAGGTGGAATAGGACCACGGTATGTCTGCCAGGGGCAAAGGTTGATGACGTTGTAGAGCGGATATCATCTTTTAAGGGCACAAAAGGTGATATAGTTGTACACGTTGGCACCAATGATATTAAAAGTAGGAGACCGGCGGAATTACTTAGCAAGTACAGGTCACTGTTGAAAAAAAGCCGTGAATTAGGGTTGAACTTGAAAGTGTCTGCAATTCTGCCCAGACACGATAGGAGGGAGTATATGATGAGAGCCTTGTCGATCAATTCGGCCCTGGAGGGATTGTGCAAGGCTCAAGGGGTAGAATTTTTTTCAGCCTGGACTGTACTTGTTAACAGGAGAGATTGCTTCTACAGGGATGGGATACACTTAAATAGAAAGGGTGCAAGAATTTTTGCTGATGCTGTCGAGGCAGTGTTAGGTGGGTCGGAAAACTGCTAGTTGGGGGGGGATACAAGGACTAATCGATTAACAGTAGCCGATGGCAGAGGTGGAAGTGATTCTTGCACTGCTTCTATTGAAATGAGCAGAAGTCTGAAAAACAAAATGCAGGATATTTCAGAGACTGCTGGTAGTCATTGCGGTACAAGTAAACACATGGGTTGTGTTAGGGTAGCTAAGAATAGAAACAGGTGCATGTATACCTGCGTGTACACCAATGCTAGGAGTTTGGTAAATAAATTTGATGAATTTGAGGTATTGCTCAAAACATCAAAGGCAGATATTGTTGGGATATCAGAGACGTGGTGTCACACAGATATAAGTAATGCAGAACTGGAATTTGGGGAATACAATGTGTATAGAAAGGATAGACAGGACAGGAGGGGAGGAGGGGTTATGCTATTAATTAAGAAACACATAAAGTCCAAGGAAGTGAAGCCAGTCGACATCGATGGACAGGGCAGTGTCGAGTCAGTTTGGTGTGACATAAGCATAGGGAAATCAAAATTGAGAGTAGGAGTGTGCTATAGGCCTAATGACTCTGATGAGTATAATAAGATATTGTACAGGGAAATAGAGTGGGCCAGTAAATCAGAGAGTCTTATAATGGGGGATTTTAATTTCCCAGATATTGACTGGAATTTGTGGGTTGGTCACTCGCACACTAGCAAGGCTTTTGTGGATTTATTGGATGATTGTTTTCTACATCAGCATGTTCTTGAGGCAACAAGAGGGAGCAATACTCTTGATCTGATTATCAGTAGTGATTCTTCATGCATTAAGAACCTGCAGATAAATGAACCACTAGGTGGCAGTGATCACAGTGTGTTGAAGTGGGATTTACTCAAGGAGGTAACTACCATCAGAGGTAAAGGGAAGGGTTTTTGTTTTCGTAAAGGAGACTATGATGGTCTGAGACAGTATTTAAATTCTGTACAGTGGACCAACTGATGATGTTACCAACAGCAAACTCAAAATGGGAAGCATTCATGGAACTAATCTTGGAGGCTACCAGGCTTTACATACCAACTAAGAAATATTGTTCAAAGTTTAGGCCTAAATGGTTGTCAGATGAACTAATGAGACATGTGGCAGAGAAGAAAAATGCATGGGATACATACAAATTAATGGGTGACATGGAAGCCTATGATAGATATAAGTTGGTCTGTAACCAAGTCACAAAGGTGATTAGGCAGGCAAAGGCAGACTACGAAAAATCCTTGGCAAAGGATGCAAAGAAAAACAGAAAAGAATTCTTTACATACTTGAACTTGAAGGAAAGGGATGAATCAGATTGGTCCACTGGATATTGATGGTTCAACAGTTGAGGATCCTGCTCAGGTGGCTAACAATCTAAACGAGTATTTTGCATCTACATTCACGCATGAGGAGTTATTCATGAAGGAGAATGATGTAGGTAAAGTAAACAGTGGCAATGAGCTGGATGATTTTGTAATAACTGAGAGGAAAGTGGAGGAGAGATTGTTGAGGATAAACATAAAAAAGGCGCCTGGGGTGGATGGGATCTATCCAGTTATATTAAAGGAGGCAGCAAAGGAAGTATGCAAACCCCTAGCCATAATTATGAGAGGAGCTTTGGACTCAGGGGAGGTACCCATAGACTGGAGATGTGCAAATGTAACCCCAATTCACAAAGGAGGATCAAAGGCTGACACAAGTAATTATAGACCTGTTAGTTTAACTTCTGTTCCAGGTAAATTAATGGAGGCACTGGTTAAAGAAGCACTGCAGGATCATCTAGACAAGAATTCCGTTATAGCTCAGACGCAGCATGGTTTTGTTAAGGGCAGGTCTTGCCTGACCAATTTGATTGGATACTATGATGTAGTCACAAAAGAACTGGATGCAGGGAATAACTTTGATATTATATATTTGGATCTTAGAAAGGCTTTCGATACTGTTGCACATGGAAGACTGCTGCACAAATTGGAGCAGTGTGGCATTGGAGGCAAATTGCTGCTATGGATAAGGGGATGGTTGAGTGGCAGAAGACAGAGAGTGGTAATCAATGGACACTGCTCAACGTGGACTAATGTTATTAGTGGAGTTCCTCAAGGTTCATTGTTGGGTCCGTTGTTGTTTTCGGTGTTTATGAATGATATTGATTATTATTATTATTATTATTATTATTATTATTATCCATATGATGCAAGGAAGCCTGAGGCTTATGCTGCACCAGGAAAAAAAAAAGTTCCCGAGTAGCCCTGAGAGAGAGAGAGAGAGAGAGAGAGAGAGAGAGAGTCAAAAGTAGAAGGGAATCACCAAGAAAGGGAAGAATGATGATATCCAGCTCAGGACCCTGGGTGTGCCAAGCCCATACTCACCAGATGTGAGCCCCATGGGATATCAAGTTTAATGTCCAAGTTTGCAGATGATACAAAGGTTGGCAGGGTCGTTAAGGACACTACTGACGCTATGCTGCTGCAACAGGATCTGGAAAGGTTGAACAGATGGGCTGAGAGGTGGCAAATGAAGTTTAACATTTGACAAATGTAAAGTACTACATATGGGAAACAGTAACCCCAGAGCAACGTATCAACTCTGCGGTACTACACTGACAGTGGTGGAGAATGAAAAGGACCTGGGGGTAATTGTGCAGGTAGATATGAAGTTTTCTGAGCAGTGCAGATGGTCTGCAAGAGTAGCTCATGGTGTCTTGTCAATGATATACAGGAATTTTTCTAGCAGGGATAAGGAGGTGATTATTCCCTTGTATAAGGCAATGGTTAGGCCACATCTTGAGTACTGTATACAGGTCTGGAGGCCTCATTTCAAGAAGGATGTAGAGCTGCTGGAACGGGTACAGAGAAGGGCAACAAGATTAGTAAATGGAACAAAGGGTTGCTCTTACGAAGAAAGGCTTAAGTTTTGCAAATTGCAGAGTCTGGAGACTAGGCACCGGCGAGGTGATCTGATAGAGGTGTATAAGGCTTTGAATGGTTTGAGCATGCTCAATGCCAATGGGATTCTTCATCTTGCTCAGAATAATCACCTCAGAGGGCATAAATTCAAATTGAGGAAGGACGGATGTCGGATAGATGTGCGGAAATTTGCCTTTGGCCAGCGGGTGGTTGGTTGGTGGAACCGACTTCCGTCACTTGTTGTTGAAGTTGATAGCCTAAACAAATTTAAAGCTCAACTGGACAGGTATTTCGAACGAACAGAGGGGTGAAATGGGAGTGGTTTTTTTTTTTTTTGGCTGATGCTGAATAAGCTTGCTTTCTTGCATCATATTTATTTTTCATCTACGTATTTTTCATTTACGTATTTTTCATCTACGTATTTTTCATCTACATTATGCCTCTACTAATGCTAAATGCTAATCATATAAATACTGTTCAAGGCTTAGACCAAAATGGGTGTCAGATTCAAACACTATAATGAAGGGGATGAATCACATTGGTCCACATTATATTGTTGGTTGAACTGTCGATGATCCTGCTCAGGTTGCTAACAATCTGAAAAGGTATTTTTCATCTACATTCATACGTCTTCAGTGAGGTAAATGATTTTGGAATACCAAGAGGAAAGTGGAATAGAAATTTTTGAAGTTAAAAAGAAGAAATGCACCTGGGATGGATGGAATCTATCCAGTTATGTTAAGGGAGGTAAGTAAACCCTCAGTTATAATTATGAGAGCATCCTTGGAGTCGTGGATGGTCCCCTTGGACTGAAATGTGCAAATTTTCAGGGTTGTTAATGATAGTAAAGACAGTGTTCTACTGCAACAGCATCTAAAAGTTAGGCAGATGGGCTGAGAAGTGGCAGCTGAAGTTTAACATTGACAAATGCAAAGTACTCCATATGGGTAACAGTAACCAAAGAGAAATGTACCAATTGTGTAGTACTACAATCAGGGAGGTGGAGAATGAAAAAGACCTGGGATAATTGTGTAGTCAGATATGAAGTTCTCTAAGCAGTACAAATGGCCTGCCAGAGCAGGTCATGGAGTTTTGTCAGTGATATATAGGAATTTTGCTAGCAGAGACAAGGAGGTGATTATACCTTTTGTATAAGGCAATGGTCAGGCCACACCTTGAGTAATGCATACTGGTCTGGAGGCCCATTTCAGGAAGGATGTAGAGTTGCTAGAACGAGTACAGAGAAGGGCAACAAGTTTTTTGAGAGGAACAAAAGGGGTGCACTTATGAAGAAAGCCCTAAGTTCTGCAAGTTGTATCTAGAAACTAGGCAGCTGCGAGGTGATCTGATTGAGGTGTATAAGACCTTGATTGGTTTGAGCAGGCTCAATGCTGATAGGATACTTCCACTTGCTCAGATTAAGAACTTGAGGGGGCATAGATTCAAATTGAGAAAAGACAGTTGTAGAATAGTTGTGCGGAAGTTTGCCTTTAGCCACCAGGTAGTTTATTCCTGGAACACACTTCCTCTTTTTTTGTGGAAGTTGATAGCTTAAATAAATTTTAAGGCTGAACTAGACAAACATTTGGAGTGGCCGGATGGGTGAAATGGAAAGTTTTTTTATTTTATTTATTTATTTTATTTTTTTTTTATTTGGTTGATGCTGTATAAGCTTGCTTTCTTGCATCACATGCCTCAACTAATGCTAATACTAAAAGAAAAAAAAAAAAAACTGCTCTCCTTATCAACCATCTCAGGATAGAAACCTCATCAACAATTCATGTTGAGGGAAATGGACCATAATCTGCCACGCTGGTCCAGTGCGGGTTGGCAGATCAACCGTATTTAGCAATCAGTGGCTTGAACCCCGTCTACTCAAAGAGCATGTGCTACTGCACTCCTGCTCTGACCACTTGGCTACGGAGGCTCCTAATGCTAAATGTATCCCCAATTCACAAAGTGGGATCAGAGGGCAAAGTAATTATTAAAAATTAACAGGAGAGACTGCTTCTACAGGGATGGTATACACTAAAATAGAAAGGGTGCAAGGATGTTTGCTGATGCTATTGAGGCAGTGTTAGGTGGGTCGGAAAACTGCTAGATTGGGGGGATACAAGGACTAATAGATTAATAGTAGCCACTGGCAGAGGAGACAGTGATTCTTGCACTCCTTCTATTGGAATGAGCCTGGAAAATAAAATGCAGGATATTTCAGCGACTGCTGGGAATCATGGGGGTACAAGTGAACACATGGATTGTGTTAGGGTGGCTAAGAGGAAGAGCAGGTGCATGTATACTTGCATGTACACCAATGTTAGGAGTTTAGTAAATAAATTTGAATTTGAGGTATTGCTCAAAACATCAAAGGCAGATATTGTTGGGATTTCAGAGGCGTGGTGTCACACAGATATAAGGAATGCAGAACTGGAATTTGGGGAGTACAATGTCTACAGAAAGGATAGACAGGATAGGAAGGGAGGAGGGGGTTATGCTATTAGATAAGAAACACATAAAATCCAAGGAAGTGAAGCCAGTCGACATCGCTGGACATTGCAGTGTAGAGTCAGTTTGGTGTGACATAAGCATTGGGAGATCAAAATTGAGAGTAGGAGTGTGCTATAGGCCTAATGACTCTGATGAGTATAATAAGAAACTGTACAGAGAAATAGAGTGGGCCAGTAAATCAGAGAGTCTTATAATAGGGGATTTTAATTTCCCAGATATTGACTGGAATTTGGGGGCTGGTCCCTCACACACTAGCAAGGCTTTTGTGGATTTATTCGATGATTGTTTTATGTCTGCCAGGGGCAAAAGTTGATGACGTCGTAGAGCGGATATCATCTTTTAAGGGCACAAAAGGTGATATAGTTGTACACGTTGGCACTAATGACATTAAGAGTAGGAGACCGGCGGAATTACTTGACAAGTACAGGTCACTGATGAAAAAAAGCCGTGAATTAGGGTTGAAATTGAAAGTGTCTGCAATTCTGCCCAGACACGATAGGAGGGAGTATATGATGAGAGCCCTGTCAATCAATTCGGCCCTGGAAAGATTGTGCAGGGCTCAAGGGGTAGAATTTTTTTCAGCCTGGTCTGTACTTGTTAACAGGAGAGACTGCTTCTACAGGGATGGGATACACTTAAATAGAAAGGGTGCAAGAATGTTTGCTGATGCTATCGAGGCAATGTTAGGTGGGTCGGAAAACTGCTAGATTGGGGGGATACAAGGACTAATAGATTAACAGTAGCCACTGGCAGAGGTGAAAGTGATTCTTGCACTGCTTCTATTGGAATGAGCCGCAGCCTGGAAAATAAGATGCAGGATATTTCAGAGACTGCTGGGAATCATTGGGGTACAAGTAAACACATGGGTTGTGTTAGGGTAGCTAAGAAAAAGAACAGGTGCATGTATACTTGTGTGTACACCAATGCTAGGAGTTTAGTAAATAAATTTGATGAATTTGAGGTATTGCTCAAAACATCAAAGGCAGATATTGTGGGGATTTCAGAGACGTGGTGTCACACAGATATAAGAAATGCAGAACTGGAATTTGGGGAGTACAATGTCTACAGAAAGGATAGACAGGATAGGAAGGGAGGAGGGGTTATGCTATTAGTTAAAAAACACATAAAATCCAAGGAAGTGAAGCCAGTCGACATCGCTGGACAGTGCAGTGTCGAGTCAGTTTGGTGTGACATAAGCATTGGGAGATCAAAATTGAGAGTAGGAGTGTGCTATAGGCCTAATGACTCTGATGAGTATAATAAGAAACTGTTCGGAGAAATAGAGTGGGCCAGTAAATCAGAGAGTCTTATAATGGGGGATTTTAATTTCCCAGATATTGACTGGAATTTGGGGGCTGGTCACTCACACAGTAGCAAGGCTTTTGTGGATTTATTGGATGATTGTTTTCTACATCAGCATGTTCGGGAGGCAACTAGAGGGAGTAATACTCTTGATTTGATTATCAGTAGTGATTCTTCATGCATTAAGAATCTGCAGATAAATGAACCACTTGGTGGCAGTGATCACAGTGTGCTGAAGTGGGAGTTACTCAAAGAGGTAACTACCATTAGGGGTAAAGGGAAGGGGTATTGCTTTCGTAAAGGCGACTACAATGGACTGAGACAGTATTTAAATTCTATACAGTGGGATCAACTGATGATATTGCCAACAGCAAATTCAAAATGGGAAGCATTCAAAGAACTTATCGTGGAAGCTACTAGGCTTTACATACCAACTAAGAAATATTGTTCAAGGTTTAGGCCTAAATGGTTGTCAGATGAACTAATGAGGCATATGGCAGAGAAGAAAAATGCATGGGATACATACAAATTAACACGTGACACGGACGCCTATGATAGATACAAGTTGATCTGTAACCAAGTTACAAAGGAGGTTAGGCAGGCGAAGGCAGATTACGAGAGATCCTTGGCAAGGGATGCGAAGAAAAACAGCAAAGAGTTCTTTACTTATGTAAACTCTAGAAGGAAGGGGATGAATCAGATTGGTCCACTTGAGATCGATGGGTCAACTGTTGATGACCCTGCTCAGGTAGCTAACAAACTAAATGAATATTTTGCATCGACATTCACACATGAGGAGTTATTCAGCGAGGGGAATGCCAGAGGTGTATTCAACTCTAGCAGTAAGCTAGAGAATCTTGTAATAACTGACAGCAAAGTGGAGGAGAAATTGTTGAAGATAAACACAAGAAAGGCACCTGGGGTGGATGGGATCTATCCAGTTATATTAAAGGAGGCAGCAAAGGAGGTAAGCAAACCCTTAGCCATAATTATGAGAGCTTCCTTGGACTCAGGGGAGGTACCCATTGACTGGAGATGTGCAAATGTGACCCCAATTCACAAAGGGGGATCAAAGGCTGACACAAGTAATTATAGACCTGTGAGTTTAACTTCTGTTCCCGGAAAATTAATGGAGGCACTGGTGAAAGAAGCACTGCAGGATCATCTAGACAAGACTTCAGTTATAGCTAGGACACAGCATGGTTTTGTTAAGGGGAAGTCTTGCCTGACCAATTTGATTGGATACTATGATGCAGTCACAAAAGAACTGGATGCAGGGAATAACTTTGATATTATATACTTGGATCTTAGAAAGGCTTTTGATACTGTTGCACATGGAAGACTGCTGCACAAATTGGAGCAGTGTGGCATTGGAGGCAAGTTGCTGCTATGGATAAAGGGGTGGTTGAGGGGGAGAAGACAGAGAGTGGTAATCAATGGACACTGCTCATCGTGGACTAATGTTATTAGTGGAGTCCCTCAGGGTTCAGTATTGGGGCCTTTATTGTTTTCTGTATTTGTAAATGATATTGATGATGGTATATCAGGCTTAATGTCCAAGTTTGCAGACGATACGAAGGTTGGCAGGGTTGTCAAGGACACTACTGACACTATGCTGCTGCAACAGGATTTGGAAAGGTTGAGCAGATGGGCTTCGAGGTGGCAAATGAAGTTTAACATTGACAAATGTAAAGTACTACATATGGGAAACAGCAACCCCAGAGCAACGAATCAACTCTGTGGTACTACACTGACAGTGGTAGAGAATGAAAGGGACCTGGGGGTGGTGGTGCAGGCAGATATGAAGTTCTCTGAGCAGTGCAGACGAGCTGCAAGAGTAGCTCATGGTGTATTGTCAATGATATATAGGAATTTTTCTAGCAGGGATAAGGAGGTGATTATTCCCTTGTATAAGGCAGTGGTCAGGCCACACCTAGAGTACTGTATACAGGCCTGGAGGCCTCATTTCAGGAAGGATGTAGAGCTGCTGGAACGAGTACAGAGAAGGGCAACTAGATTGGTGAATGGGACAAAGGGGTTCTCTTACGAAGAAAGGCTTAAGTTTTGCAAATTACAGTGTCTGGAAACTAGGCACCAGCGGGGTGATCTGATAGAGGTGTACAAAGCCTTGAATGGTTTGAGCATGCTCAATGCTGATGGGATTCTTCCTCTAGCTCAGAAAAATCACCTGAGAGGGCATAAATTCAAATTGAGGAAAGACAGATGTAGGATAGATGTGCGGAAATTTGCCTTTAGCCAGCGGGTGGTTGGTGGGTGGAACAGACTTCCATCCCTTGTCGTGGAAGTTGATAGCCTAAATAAGTTTAAGGCTCAGCTGGACAGGTATTTCGAACGAACAGAGGGGTGAAGTGGAAATGGTTATTTTTATTTATTTATGTTACTTTTTTTTTTTTTTTTTTTTTTTTTTTGGCTGATGCTGCATAAGCTTGCTTTCTTGCATCAAATGCCTCTACTAATGCTAATGCTAATGCTAATGCTAACATCAGCATGTTCGAGAGGCAACTAGAGGGAGTAATACTCTTGATTTGATTATCAGTAGTGATTCTTCATGCATTAAGAATCTGCAGATAAATGAACCACTAGGTGGCAGTGATCACAGTGTTCTGAAGTGGGAGTTACTCAAAGAGGTAACTACCATTAGGGCTAAAGGGAAGGGGTATTGCTTTCGTAAAGGCGACTACGATGGACTGAGACAGTATTTAAATTCTATACAGTGGGACCAACTGATGATGTTACCAACAGCAAATTCAAAATGGGAAGCATTCAAAGAACTGCCATGTCTGCCAGGGGCAAAGGTTGATGACGTTGTAGAGCGAATATCATCTTTTAAGGGCACAAAAGGTGATATAGTTGTACACGTTGGCACTAATAATATTAAGAGTAGGAGACCGGCAGAATTACTTAACAAGTACAGGTCACTGTTGAACAAAAGCCGAGAATTAGGGTTGAATTTGAAAGTGTCTGCAATTCTGCCCAGACACGATAGGAGGGAGTATATGATGAGAGCCTTGTCGATCAATTCGGCCCTGGAAAGATTGTGCAAGGGGTAGAATTTTTTTCAGCCTGGACTGTACTTGTTAACAGGAGAGATTGCTTCTACAGAGATGGGATACACTTAAATAGAAAGGGTGCAAGAATATTTGCTGATGTTATCGAGGCAGTGTTAGGTGGGTCGGAAAACTGCTAGCTTGGGGGGAGACAAAGACCAATAGATTGACAGTAGCCACTGGCAGAGGTGAAAGAGATTCTTGCACTGCTTCTATTAGAATGAACAGAAGCCTGAAAAACAAGATGCATGGTATTTCAGAGACTGCTGGGAGCCATTGCGGTACAAGTAAACACATGGGTTATGTTAGGGTAGCTAAGAATAGAAACAGGTGCAGGTATACTTGCGTGTACACCGATGCTAGGAGTTTAGTAAATAAATTTGATGAATTTGAGGTATTGCTCAAAACATCAAAGGCAGATATTGTTGGGATATCAGAGACGTGGTGTCACACAGATATAAGGGATGCAGAACTGCAATTTGGGGAGTACAACGTCTACAGAAAGGATAGGAAGGGGGGATAGGAAGGGGGGAGGGGTTATGCTATTAGTTAAGAAACACATAAAAACCAAGGAAGTGAAGCCAGTCGACATCGCTGGACAGTGCAGTGTTGAGTCAGTTTGGTGTGACATAAGCATTGGGAGATCAAAATTGAGAGTAGGAGTGTGCTATAGGCCTAATGACTCTGATGAGTATAATAAGGAACTGTACAGGGAAATAGAGTGGGCCAGTAAATCAGAGAGTCTTATAATGGGAGATTTTAATTTCCCAGATATTGACTGGAATTTGGGGGCTGGTTACTCACACACTAGCAGGGCTTTTGTGGATTTATTGGATGATTGTTTTCTACATCAGCATGTTCGGGAGGCAACTAGAGGGAGTAATACACTCTTGATTTGATTATCAGCAGTGATTCTTCATGCATTAAGAACCTGCAGATAAATGAACCACTAGGTGGCAGTGATCACAGTGTGTTGAAGTGGGATTTACTCAAGGAGGTAACTACCATCAGAGGTAAAGGGAAGGGTTTTTGTTTTCGTAAAGGAGACTATGATGGTCTGAGACAGTATTTAAATTCTGTACAGTGGACCAACTGATGATGTTACCAACAGCAAACTCAAAATGGGAAGCATTCATGGAACTAATCTTGGAGGCTACCAGGCTTTACATACCAACTAAGAAATATTGTTCAAAGTTTAGGCCTAAATGGTTGTCAGATGAACTAATGAGACATGTGGCAGAGAAGAAAAATGCATGGGATACATACAAATTAATGGGTGACATGGAAGCCTATGATAGATATAAGTTGGTCTGTAACCAAGTCACAAAGGTGATTAGGCAGGCAAAGGCAGACTACGAAAAATCCTTGGCAAAGGATGCAAAGAAAAACAGAAAAGAATTCTTTACATACTTGAACTTGAAGGAAAGGGATGAATCAGATTGGTCCACTGGATATTGATGGTTCAACAGTTGAGGATCCTGCTCAGGTGGCTAACAATCTAAACGAGTATTTTGCATCTACATTCACGCATGAGGAGTTATTCATGAAGGAGAATGATGTAGGTAAAGTAAACAGTGGCAATGAGCAAGTGGCAAACAGCAAATTCAAAATGGGAAGCATTCAAAGAACTTATCTTGGAAGCTACTAGGCTTTACATACCAACTAAGAAATATTGTTCAAGGTTTAGGCCAAAATGGATGTCAGATGAACTAATGAGGCATATGGCAGAGAAGAAAAATGCATGGGATACTTACAAATTAACACATGACACAGAAGCCTATGATAGATACAAGTTGATATGCAACCAAGTTACAAAGGAGGTTAGGCAGGCGAAGGCAGATTACGAGAAATCCTTGGCAAGGGATGCAAAGAAAAACAGCAAAGAGTTCTTTACTTATGTAAACTCTAGAAGGAAGGGGATGAATCAGATTGGTCCACTTGATATTGATGGGTCAACTGTTGATGATCCTGCTCAGGTAGCTAACAAACTAAATGAATATTTTGCATCAACATTCACACATTAGGAGTTATTCAGCAAGGGGAATGCCAGAGGTGTATTGAACTCTAGCAGTAAGCTACAGAATCTTGAAATAACTGGGAGTAAAGTGGAGGAGAAACTGTTGAAGATAAACACAAGAAAGGCACCCGGGGTGGATGGGATCTATCCAGTTATATTAAAGGAGGCAGCAAAGGAAGTAAGCAAACCCTTAGCCATAATTATGAGAGCTTCCTTGGACTCAGGAGAGGTACCCATAGACTGGAAATGTGCAAATGTGACCCCAATTCACAAAGGAGGATCAAAGGCTGACACAAGTAATTATAGACCTGTGAGCTTAACTTCTGTTCCAGGAAAATTAATGGAGGCACTGGTTAAAGAAGCACTGCAGGATCATTTAGACAAGACTTCAGTTATAGCTCAGACACAGCATGGTTTTGTTAAGGGGAAGTCTTGCCTGACCAACTTGATTGGATACTATGATGCAGTCACAAAAGAACTGGATGCAGGGAATAACTTTGATATTATATACTTGGATCTTAAAAAGGCTTTTGATACTGTTGCACATGGAAGACTGCTACACAAATTGGAGCAGTGTGACATTGGAGGCAAATTGCTGCTATGGATAAAGGGGTGGTTGAGGGGGAGAAGACAGAGAGTGGTAATCAGTGGACACTGCTCATCGTGGACTAATGTTATTAGTGGAGTCCCTCAGGGCTCAGGGTTGGGTCCATTATTGTTTTCTGTATTTATAAATGATATTGATGATGGTATATCAAGCTTAATGTCTAAGTTTGCAAGCGCATGTCCCAGAAAACTTATATAGATGCATCAAGACCTATCTCCAGGACCGGCGAGTTGTCGTGTCTGCTCCCCACTGCAGTGTCTCCAGACCAGTCTTCAGGGGATGCCCTCAGGGATCTGTCCTGGGGCCCTCTCCTCTGGAATCTGGTGCTGGATGATTTCCTGAACACCAAACTCAACAATGTACAAACCCAGGCCTATGCAGATGACCTGGTCATGCTCTTTTCTGCCAATAACAGAACCCAACTAGAAGCAACTGCCAACCAGGCCATCTCTACCCTTCAAGCTTGGGCAGAGCATAACAACCTAAAGATCTCCCCAGAGAAAACCAATTCGATCCTACTAAAAGGCACCCTTGATTTGAGAAGACCACCCCAAATCAAGGTCAATGGTGTTACAGTAAAACTAAAAACAGAGCTTAAATATCTAGGTTTGATCTTAGACAAAAACCTTTCTTTCACTCCTCATCTAGACCAACTCAGGATTAAGATCAGGAAGTATGCTGCCCAAGTCTCAAGAGTTGCCCGGAAGGACTGGGGCTTAAAGAAGAGAACGCTGTCACTCTTCTATAAGGCAGTTTTCATCCTGGTTATCACCTATGCTTCTGGAGTCTGGTACAAGAAGGCCAATACCGTAGTAAACAGATCGCGCCTAGGAACTATCCAGCGCTCTCTTCTCCTTCTGTCCTCGCGTGCCTGTCGCACTGTCAGCACCCATGCGCTCCAGGTCCTCACTGGATCTCTTCCACTGGACCTGGAGATTGTTCGTCATGGGTTGCTCTACCAAATAGCCAAAGGAAGAGCAGTTACTTGTGCAGGTTTCACCCCTGACCCAGCAAATAATAGAAACGCTGAAAAGAAGAGACTTAATGAACATCTAACAGACACCTGGCAAGAAAGATGGCAGGCATCAACTAAAGGCGCTGTCACCAAAAGATTCCTCCCTGATGTCAGGGCCTCCTACCCCCTCACACCTGTCTGGTTTTCACCAGGACTCTATGCTACCTACCTCCTCACTGGACATGGCTCCTTCCAGAAAAAACTACATGACTTCGGAATTTCAGACTCACCCCGCTGCCACTGTGGAGAGGATCAGACGTGGGAGCACCTGGCCCACAGCTGTGAAATCTACGAGGACTTCAGGAGGATCCTAATAACAAAACTACGCTTCAACTACCAAAATCAAGAACACCTCACCCTACAGAATGAAGAAACTTACCGAGCTCTGACTCAATTTGCAATGGACTTATTTACCAGGCAGAAAGCGCTACCACCACCTTAGTATCCGAATCAATAGGTCATAACAACCATGACTGCCAATTGTTGCTACGCATCATTGAGCCATGGATGCTAACGCCTTGGACCAACTTGCACAAGACTTGACCAGCAGTGCAATAAAAGACAGGGTCTGCACATACCTTGACAAATTCCTCATCATTGATTTCTGGACAAACTTCTCTCGACCAGATGTGACACATTTCATCAAGAAGAGGCCTAGCATCGATCCCTGGACTTGACCATCAATCTTGGACTCCTGGTTTTGACCACCCCCACTGTTCGTTCTGATGGACTACTGGACCAGCCGTCAGTCTGGATGCGACACACTCACCAAATGGAGCCCCAGTGTCGGCACCTGAACTAGACCTTACTGAACATGACCCATCCACCATAGCAGCACTCACACTGCTGGATTTCCAGCAAGTTGTCGGCTCCAACTGACTGGCCGTGCTAGCTGTACCTACCCTGAACTTGCGGAGTATATCTCTCTCTCATTTTTTATTTTATTTTTTTTATTTTTTTATTTATTTATTTATTTTTTTTTTTTATTATTATTTTTTTTTTTTTTTTTCGGCTTCTTTCTTCTGTTTCCTGCCATCCGTTCTTTTACTCCCCCCCCCCCCTATTTTTCTCTTACAGAATGATTTTTTTTTTTTTTTTTTGTGGGGTGGTGGTTTTCGTCCACCCGCCACCCCACTCCTCTCTCTGGTGAGGCACTGGGCATGCCACACTGTCATCAGGGGCCATCTTCCCTTTTGGCCCCTTTCTTCTGTTTCCTACCCTCCAGTCTTCTGCCTTCCTCCCTTACTTTTCTCTTGCACAACGGTTTTTTTTTTTTTTTTTTATATTTAGTTTATATATATATATATATGTGTGTGTGCGTGTGTGTGTATATACATATATTTATATATACACACACACGCATTCCCCACAGGTCTAAATCTAAAAACATCAAAATTACTGCCCGACCTATTTGGCCCTAGAACAAGTTATCAGCGAACAACCCTACGCTCTGTTAAATTACAACCGTTGCTCATGAAACAGCGATCATCTCATTCTCAAATCTGGTCCTAGCCACTGAAATCCCAGGAAAGTAGGTGGCAGAACCCGCCAGAGTACTCTAGCTACAGTGGCACACCCGGTCAGCCTCCCCGTGGCATGGTGTGGTATCGTCGGGTCCCACTAGGGGCTCGGCGGCTAATAGACCGGAGGAACAAAGGGCACAACACAATATACAGCACATGACCCCCACACACTTCAAATCTCTGGCCCCGATACAATGTACACCCGCGGAGATGGGAGAAATCCCAGGAGCCGTTAGACACTAACATACCTTATACCTTATACTCTACCTGCTATCTACCTTCAGCTCTACTCACAACACCGAGCTGAACATTCTGACTTTGCACCGGTTTACACAGACGGCTCGAAGGCAGTATCATATGTGGGAACTGCAGCTGTCTCTTCTGACTGTAGTACATCTGATAAGATTCCCCTTGAATGCATCTTATACACTGCAAAGCTGCACACTATAGAGTTAGCCTTGGACTGCATTAAAACTTGCCAACACTGAAAGTTTATTATATATACCAATTCATTGAGTGTGCTATATGCTTTATCTCGATGAGACGCATTACTCATCGAAATCTGTCCCGGGTTCTACAGATGTTACACACCCTCTATGAAGGTAGTTTCGATATCCACTTCTGCTGGATCCCCAGGCACATCAGGATTAAAGGAAACTATTTGGCTGACAATGCAGCCAAATCAGCTACCCTGTCGAATAGTCTTAGCCTGTCATTCCCCGATGCAGACTACAGGCAAATAATCCATAACCAGATATATTCGCAGTGGCAAGGCTTGTGGCATGGGCAAGTAACCAGCATACTATATCAGATTAAGCCTGTAATCAAACCATGGCAGTCTAGTCTGTGCAGGGTTCGTAAAGAGGAAGTTGTTCTTGCTCAGCTCGATATAGGATACAGTCATTTGATACATTCCCTTCTGCTAAGGGCTGATGACCCTCTTATGTGTGAGCAATGTGACACCATATTATCAATCAAGCATATTTTAACTGAATCAATTTTAGCTGCACATTTTAATGCTTTTAACCAACTGACTGAGCCTTTTACACTCGGTCAGAGTTATCCAACAATGGCCATGTGTCAGCGGTTTTTAATTTTCTAAAAGCCATCAACATGCATACATTTATTTAATGTAAATAGCTTACTTTTATTGCTGTACTAATTTTTATATATTGTACAGTAAATATACAACTTTTCGACGAGGTAAACTTTTTAAAGGTTTCCAAAATTTCGACCTTTTTAAATTTTAATGACCAGATTTGTTTTTGCACCATAAAACTCCAAACAAACACACGATCCTGCTCAGATAGCTGACAAACTAAATGAGTATTCTGCACACATGAGGAAGTCTGTAGGGAAGTGAAAGCCAGAAGCTTATCAAATTCTGGCAGGGAGCTAAATGATTTTATAATAACTGAGAGCAAATTGGAGAAGAAATTGTTGAAACTGAACGTAAGAAATGCACCTGTGGTGGATGGAATCTATCCAGTTCTATTAAAGAAAGTAAGCAAACCTTAGCCATAATTATGAAACCTTCCTTGACTCATGGGATGCACTGGAAATGTACAAATGTGTTCCCAATTCATAAAGGGGTATCAAAGAGTGACACGAGTAATTACAGACCTGTTATTCTAATTTCTGTTAAAGGGAAAATGATGGAGTCACTAGTTAAGGAAGCAATGCAGGATGGGTTTGTTAAAGGGAAGTCTGGTCTGACAAATTTGATTGGATACTACGAGGTGGTCCCAAAGGAACTGGATGCAAAAAAATAATTTTCATATCATATACTTGGATTTTAGGAACACTTTTGATACTGTGGTACATGGAAGATTGCTGTGCAAATTGGAGCAGTACAGCATTAAGGGTAAGTTGCTACAATGGATAAAAGAATGCTTGAGTGGGAAAAGACAGTGGTTATCAATGGACACTGCTCTTCGTGGACTGTTATTAATGCCTCCCACACTAACTACCATCATAGTTTCTTAACAGTTTCTATGGTGTATGTACACCGATATTATATAGATATTAAACTCTTAACTCTTAAAGTATTATGCCTTGTGTATTTAGTTATTTTTAAATGTTATTAATGGAGCCCACCAGAGTTCGCTGTTAGGCCCATTGTTGTTTTCGGTATTTATCAATGGTGTTAAGGTATATCAGGGTTTCATATAAGTATGCAGACAACACGAAGGTTGTCAGGGTTGTTAATGACGGTAATGATAGTACACTACTGCAACAGGATCTGGAAAGGTTGAGCAGATGGACTGAGAGGTGGCAACTGAAGTTTAAAATTGACAAATGTAAAGTACTGCATATGGGTAGCAGTAACCCCAGAGTAACATATCAACTGGGTGGTACTACACTCAGGGTAGTGGAGAATGAAAAGGACCTGGTGGTAATTATGCAGTTTTCTGAGCATTGTAGATAGACTACAAGAGAACTCATGATGGCTTGTCAGGAATTTTGCAAGCACTGATAAGATGATTATCCCCTTGTATAGGGTAATAGTGAGGCCTCATTTTAGGAAGGATATAGAGCTGTTCAAATGAGTACAGAGAAGGGCAACAAGATTAGCGAATGGAACAAATGGTTACTGTTACCCAGAAAGGAAAATTCTGCAAATTACAGCTTCTGGAGACTTGGCACCCGCAACATGATCTAATTCAGTTGTATAAAGCCATGACTAGTTCGAGCAAGCTCTATGCTGGTGGGATTCTTCTTGTTGCTCAGATACCTGCTCAGATACACCTGAGGGGACATAAATTCAGATTGAGGACAGACAGTTGTAAAATAGATGTGCAGAAATTTATCTCTAGCCAGTGGGAGGTTGATGGTTGGAATCCATCTATTGTAGTGGAGGCCTACAATTTAAATATGTTCAAGACAAACTGACCTAGACAAACATTTGGAGAGAATAGATGGGTGAAATGGGATTTTTTTTTTTTTTTTTTTTTTTTTTTTTGGCAATGCTATATAGGCTTGCTTTCTTCCATCACGTGCCTCTACTAATGCTAGTGTAATGTCAAAATAGGTTGGTTGATCAGCATTAGTAGAGGCACATGATGCAAGAAAGCAACCTTATACAGCATCAGCCAAAAAAAAAAAAAAACCTTTTCCCATTTCACTGATCCATTCGTTCCAACTGTATGTCTAGTTCTGCCTTGAAATTAATTTAAGCTATCAAATTCCACGACAACAACAGATGAAAGTTCCAGCAATGAACTACACGCTGGCTAAAGTCAAACTTTTGCATATCTGTTCTACAACTGTCTTTTCTCAGTTTGAATCTATACCCCATTGGGTTTGCAATCTGAGCAAGAGGAGGAATCCCATCAGCATTAAGCCTGCTTAATCTATTCAAGGCCTTATACACCTCAATCAGATCGCCTCACAGGTGTCTAGTCTCCAGAAACTGCAATTTTCAGAACTTTAAGGCTTTCTTCATAGGTGAAATGGGATTTTTTTTTTGTTGCCTTTTGTTGCCTAGTCTTGTTGCCTTTCTGTACTCGTTCTTGCAACTCTACATCCTTCCTAAAATGAGGCTTCCAGATCTGTATCCAGTACTCAAGGTGTGGCCTGACAATTGCCTTATATAAGGGGATAATCACCACCTTATCCCTGCTCGCAAAATTCCTGTATATCATTGACCATAGAAGATTTCCCCATGACCTAATCTCGCAGCCTGTCTGCACTGTTCAGAAAACTTCATATCTGACTGCACAATTACCTCAAGGTCTCTTTCATCCTTCACTACCCGGAGTGTAACACCACATAGTTGGCACATTTCTCTTCGGTTATTGCTACCCATATACAGTACTTGGCATTTGTCAATGTTAAACTTCGGTTGCCACTTCCAGATCCTGCTGCAGCAGCAGCATACTGTCATTACTGTTATTAACAACCCTGCCAACCTTAGTATCATTTGCAAACTTTGACATTAAGCTTCATCAATATCAGTAATAAATATACAAAACAACAATGGGCCCAACACCGAACCCTGAGGGACAACACTAATAACATTAGTCCACGTAGAGCAGTATCCATTGACCGCCACTCTGTCTTCTCCCACTCAACCATCCTTTTATCCATTGTAGCAACTTGCCTCCAATGCCACACTGCTCCAATTTGTACAGTAGTTTTCCATGTGCAACAGTATCAAAAACTTTCCTGAAATCCAAGTATGTGATATCATAATTATTTTTTGCATCCAGTTCCTTTGTGACCACATCATAGTATCCATTGGTCAGACAAGACTTCCCCTTGACAAACCCATGCTGTGTCTTGAATTATTGATGCAGTCTTGTCTAAATGATCCTGCAATGCTTCTTTAACCAGTGACACCATTATTTTCCTTGGAACAGAAGTCAAATTAACAGGTCTGTAATTACTTGTCACCCTTTGATCCCCCCTTTGTGAATTTAGGATACATTTGCACATCTCCAGTCCATGGGGACTTCCCAGTAATACTCTCATAATTAAGCTAAGGGTTTTCGATTTCCTGCCTCCTTTAATATAACTGGATAGATCCATTTTCCCTGAGTGCCTTTCTTATGTTTAACTTCACCAGTTTCTGCTCCACTTTGCTCTCAGTTATTACAAAATCACTTAGCTCCTTGTTAGAGTTTGATAAACTTCTGGCATCGCCCTCCTTGAATAACTCCTCAATTGTGAATGTAGATGCAAAATACTCATTTAGTTCAGCAGCTATCTGATGAGAATGATCATCTACAGTCAAACCATTGATATCAAATGGACCAATCTAATTCATCCCCTTCCTTTTACAGTTTATATAAGTAAAGAAGTCTTTGCTGTTTATCTTTGCATTATTTGTGAAAGATTTTTCATAATATTCCTTCGCTTGCCTAACCTCTTTTGTGATTTGATTACAGACTAGCTTATATCTACCATAGGCTTCATTGTCGCCTGACAATTTATGTGCAGCCCATCCATTTGGGCCTGAACCTAGAACAGTATTTCTTAGTTGGAACAAAAAACCTAGTGCTTCCAAGATTACTTCCTTGAATGCTTCCTATTTAGAATTTGCTGTTGGTAGTATCATCAGTTGGTAGTATCATCAGTTGGTCACTCTGTATAGAACCTAAAAAATCACTGTATAGAACCTAAAAAAAAAATGAGACCACTTTAGTTGCCTTTATGAAAGCAAAAATCCTTCCTTTTACCCCTGATGGAAGTTACATCTTTAAGTAAATCCCACATCAGTACACTGTGATCGCTGCTAACTAGTGGTTCCTTTATCTGTAAATTCTTAATGCATGAATAATCACTGCTGATAATCAGATCAAGAGTGTTACTCCCTTGTTGCTTCTCTAACATGCTGCTATACAAAAAAATCCACAAAAGCCTTGCTAGTGTGCGATTGACCAATGCATAAGTTCCAGTCTATCTGGGAAGTTAAAATCCCCCATTATAAGTTAATCAGTATCCCCCCATACTGACTAATTGGCCCATTCTATTTTTCTGTATAACTGTTCATTGTACTCATCAGCATCATTAGGCCTGTAACAAACTACTACCCTCAATTTTGCTTTCCCAGTGTTTATTTCACACCAAACTGAGTCATCATTGCAGTGTCCATCTTAACTAACAGCACAATCACTTCTTCCTTTCTGTACGCGTTGTACACCCCAAATTACAATTCTGCATTGCTTATATGCAAAATTGTAACATATGTGACACTACATCTCTGATATATCAACAATATTTGCGTATGATGTCGTGACCAGCACATCATTCTTCAAATTTATTTACTATACTTCTAGCATTGGTGTACATGCAAGTATACATGCATCTGTTCTTACTCTTAGTTACTCTAACAGCCCATGTGTTTAGTTGTTTCATGACCCCCCCCCCCCAGCAGTTCCTGAATTCCCCAGCAACTGGCTTTCTGGGCTGCTGCTCATTCCAATAGAAGCATTACTAGAATCATTTCCACTGCCTGTGGCTACTGTTAACCTATTAGTCTGTGAATCCCCCCCCCACGTGATGGTGAACCAAACAGTAGTACACCATAATTCATGACAGGGTATATGAAGGGCGCCTCCGTAGCCAGGTGGGAAGGAGCAGCAGTGCGTAGCACACGCTTCTTGATTAGACCGGGGTTCGAGCCCATCACCACCAAATACGGAGGATGCGGAAAGGTCAGGGAATGACCACCGCATATTCCCGGAGCAATATGGCCTTAGTTGCTAATGCTCCTAAAAAAAAAAAACAAAACAAACAAAAAACAGGGTATATGAAAGTGCTTTTGGTAAACAAAAAAAAGAGCATTAGTGAGTGTATTTAATACTCTCATAGCAGAAATATAACTTTTATGAATAAATAAGACAAATTGTGAATTTAGTTTGGAAGTGACTAATTTGTGATTTTTCTAAGAAGCAAAGCATGTTTCTTTATGACTGTTGAAAGTTTGTTGGCTAGAAAAAAATTTATAGATTGAAACTTACCAACTGAGTTTGGAAGCATCAAATTAAAATGTTATTTAATGTTAACTTAAATATAATTGTATTTGGAGAATCAATTCTTCCTCCAATAAGTGGAATTTGGAGGGGGGGGGTTCCCCCCTCGTGAAGAAACATGGAGCTTCTTGTAACAGCATAATGTACGGCAATAATAAAAGTATTTTGTATATTAGTATTTTTGGGAAGGAAAAGAAAATTACACAGTTGCTTCTATAAATTCCTAATGTCGAGTGTTTGAAGATAAAAAAAAAAAAAAAGGGCTATTTCACCCATATATTGCACTATCAGTTAGTGTAAGGAATTCCTAGATAATATTATAAAAGTAGAAAGAATTGATGTACATTGCTCCTTTATTTAGTTGGGAAAGTGCAGGAGATTGAAATATAAAAATCTATCCTAAGTCATGCTTGGCATTTTTACAATTCCTTATATCAATTCTGAGTGTGAAAATCAAGTTCAACTTTTAAAAACAAAATCTGAATTTAAATCACTTTCTGGTGAAGCTTTGGAAATGCTCTTGACATTCAGGTGCTGTTATTATAAATAAAACTTTGACTCTGCATTTCTAAAGAGAGTAAAGCCTACAAAAGTAGTACCTTTCTTGAAGCAATTATGATCAGTTGATGTCTAACAAACAATCCAAACAGAAATCCATGGGCAGAAAAATCCTAGGTTACAATAAGATTTGAAAATTTACTGTACTTGTGAACAGTACTATCACAGTATTTTAGTATAAAATGTATCTGTTTTCAGTAAATTTAATTTTGACTTCTATGTGGATGGTAAAAACATCTGTCCCTTCCAAAATATATATCCAGTTTTCCTCTAGCATACCGTTACCCAATCTCTAGTTTTCTGAAAGTCAGAAGTTGGCAGCTGTGCATGTACCTGAAAACTAATTTCTATAATTGTAAGAAATTAAGTCACTTTGTTTGGTTTATATTCATTCATGCATTGGAAATAACCAATATTGATACTAAGTGGATGCTATGAAACTTTTCTCTCAGTATTGAGCTACTTTGTTTTAGGTGTGGGCTCTTTATTTATTAAAATATAGCAAAAGTGATATAAATTTTGAGTTAACATTTCTCTTTTACCCTTATTTAGGTACATGATCATGCGGGATTGTTGGCACTGGTTCTCCCAACAGAGGCCTACTTTTACTGTATTAGTTGAAAACTTGGATAGGATTTTAACTCTTACATCAGATCAAGTAAGTCTCTCCCTGCCTCCCACTTTTCCCCATTGTACAACAACTTTTCTATTATGAAAGAATGTTCAATTCATTTTGTGAGTGATTCATTTCATTAGAATGGCTTGATATTGTACTTCATATTAACTTGCAATGGTGTTTAGTGTACTTACTATTCTAAATATCTAATAATTAAAATTAAGTGGCTAAAGACTAAGGGTTAGTACATACTTAAATACTTATATTACTCAGTGTGTGGTTTGCACCCTTTCACACTCACACACATACTGTCATTTATTCTGCTGGCATTTGTCTCATTTGTTCAGTTCTTTTTTACTGCACTGCTTGCCCCGGGCACTTCAAATTACTAATACTTTTCAGTTAAAGTGCAGATCTTGAAAGCCAGTGCAGTGTATTTTCATTGTTAATATTTCTAATGAATATATTGTTAACTATGTTCTCTTGTAGCCAATTTTGTTCATTCCTTCATTCACTCCCATTTACAATAACATTCCATTCTCTCTTGCTGGGTCACTCTCTCACCAAAACTAACATTCAGTGCCCAGGAGTTTGATACAGTGCCCTATCAGTTTAAAATGTCATCATCTGGGCATAGTGAGAGACCTGGGCACTTTGGCTATGGATTGCTATGGGAGCTATAAGGCCCATCTCTGGATATTTCTATGCATTTCAAATACTTTTTGTATGAAGCTTGTGAAAGCTTTATATTTATTTTCTTTTGTCATAAATAAGTGTTCTTGTTCCCTGGGTAGAGGGCTAATTTCTGCTATTAGTTGGGTTCTCAGTATATCATAAATTATACATTCATAAAGAATGTTCACCCAGTCTTCACTTTCACCACAGGTACAGTTTGGGTCATCACTCAGCTCTAACGAGGTTAATTTCAACTTAAGGGAGCCATGACCTGTTAGTATAAATGTTGTGAAAAGTCCAGAGGTGAACCACTTTGGGGTGGCTTTGGACTAACCATTTTCACCTGTGGCAGAAAACTTTTAGTAACCAGACGTTCTGTTCCTAATTTGTTTGCCATAACTCATGGCACTTTGTAGCTATTCTATTTTTCTTTCAGCCTTGATGGTGTTGGCTATGTCAAGTGCCCCAGAAATTCTGTGGGTATGCCCACACAATTTTTGGTAAAACACTGCTTGGTATATGAATGGCAAGCAAGAACACTGCTCAGTATATAGTAGTAGCAGTAGTAGTAGAGACGTGATGCAAAAAAGCAAGTAAACAATTTCACACATCCATTTTCCTCCAAACATTTATCCAGTTCCTCCTTGAATTTATTTAAGCTGTCAACTTCCACAACGATAGATGGAAGTTGGTTCCAGTAATCAACTACCTGCTGGCTAAAGGCAAATTTACGCACATCTATTCTATAACTGTTTTCCTCAATTTGAATTTATGACCACTCAGATTTGTATCTGAGCAAGAGGAAGAATTCCATCAGAATTGAGTCTGCTCAACCCATTCAAGGCCTTATACACCTCAATCAGATCACCTTGCATGTGCCTAGGCTCCAGATGCTGCAATTTGCAGGACTTAAACATTTCTTAGTATGACCACCCTTTCGTTTCCCCCTCACCAATCTTGTTGCCCTTTGTACTTGCTCAAGAAACTCTACATCCTTCCTAAAATGAGGCCTCCAGACCTGTACGCAGTACTCAAGGCATGGCCTGACCATTGCCAAAAGGGTAATCACCTACTTTTCCCTAATAGCAAAATTCCTGTATATCATTGACAATTCCCCATAACCTGCTCTGGCAGCCTGTCTGCACTGCTCAGAAAATTTCATATCTGACTGCACAATTACTCCAAGGTCTTTTTTCATATTCTACCACCCTAAATGTACCACACAGTTGGTACGTTTCTCTATGGTTACTTCTACCCATATGCAGTACTTTACGTTTGTCAATGTTAAACTTCAGGTCACACTTCTCAGCCCATCTGCCCAAATTTTGTAGATCCTGTTGCAGTAGCATACTGCCATTACTGTCATTAACAACCCTGGAAACCTTCATATCGTCTGCGAACTTCGATATTAAGCCTGATATACCTTCATCAATATCATTGATAAATATACAAAACAACAGTGTGCCCAACACCGAACCCTTGT
Source organism: Mastigoproctus giganteus (assembly GCF_048544385.1). Lineage (NCBI taxonomy): Eukaryota > Metazoa > Arthropoda > Arachnida > Uropygi > Thelyphonidae > Mastigoproctus > Mastigoproctus giganteus. Next base: position 174,432,031 of record NC_143587.1, on the reverse strand, counting down.
GGACTCCACTAATAACATTACTCCACGAAGAGTTAATTACCATTCTGTCTTTTCCCACTCAACCACCCTTTTATTCATTGTTGCAACTTACCCTTAATACCATACTTCTCCAGTTTGTACAGTAGTCTTCCAACAGTGTCAAAAGCTTTCCTAAAATCTAAGTATATGATATCAAAATTATTTTTTGTATCCAGTTCCTTTGTAACTACATCATAGTATCCAATCAAATTTGTCAGACAAGACAAATTTGACAAATCCTTAACAACCCATGCTGTCTGAACTATTACTGCAGTCATGTTTAGATGATCCTGCAGTGCATCGTTAACCAGTGACTCCACTATTTTACCTGGAACAGAAGTTACACTAACTGGTCTGCAATTACCCGTGTCACCCTTAGATCCCCTTAGTGAATTGGGGATACATTTCCAGTCCATGGGGACTTCCCGAGTCCAAGGATGCTCTCATAATTATGGCTAAGGGTTTGCTTACTTCCTTTATCATTCCTTTAAAATAACTGGATAGAACCTATCCACCCAAGGTACCTTTCTTATGTTTAATTCAACAATTTCTCCTCCATTGCTCTCAGTTATTACAGAATCATTAAGCACCTGTTACAGTTTGATAAACTTCTGGCATTTTCCTCCCTTAACTCCTCATGTGAATGTAGATGAAAAATACTCATTCAGATTATCAGCTATCTCAGCAGAATCAACAGTCAAACCATCAATATTTAGTTGACCAATCTGATTCATTCCTTTCCTTCCCCAGGGGCTCACATCAGGTGAGTATGGGCCTGGCACACCCAGGGTCCTGAACTGGATATCATCTTTCTTGGTGATTCCCTTCTTTTTCTGACTCTCTATCTCTCTCAGGGGTAACTCAGAATTTTTTTTTTCTCTTTTTGGCTGGTGCAGCAAAAGCCTTGGGCTTCCTTGCACCATATGTCTAATAATAATATGAATGACAGGCAAGAATGCTGTGCAGTATATGAATTCCAGGGTCCTTCTTTTGAGCCTCTAGTCAGCTCTACTGGCCCTGGCAATCATGCCTGCATAGTTTCTCACTTTTTTCTCTCAGATTGCCTAGTATACCAAATGGGGATAAAAAGTTAATTTTGAGTCAAAAACAACCTCTGGATACCATTTTTATGATTATTCCATTAATTTGAATTTGAGATGTGGTTTCCTTTCAAAAAGTATGCATTTAGTTTCAGGTGATATCCTGAGCATGTGCATTTGTGCCCAGTCCTGCAGTTGCATGTGGGTGGAATTTGATCCTTGCTATACAACCACTCCTGTGTTTCCTTTTGCTAGGAAAATCAAATCATCCACAAAGGCTAGGCTTTTCACTGGGCCCAGATTAGAGGCCAGAAATTCATCTAGAACAGTTGCCTGGAAGGAAAGGGCCAAGGATTGAGCCCTGCAGGCACCCTTTGTTCACAGGGCATGTCAATTCCTGGCACAGAAATTGCAAGCATGTACTTTTCTTTTGTTTTTTTTACTGTTGTCAGTAGGTGTCTGTGGCATCCTCTGTAGTGTTGCCCTGCTTAAAACCATGCTGATTATTTGAGTGAAAACCTGCTTCTGTATAATACACAGATATCCTATTGTAAATTAGTCTTTTGTATATTTTCTCTAGTACCGGTAGCAGAGCTATTATCATACATTCCTCCCACTGATTTTGGATCACTGGAGGTTTCTCTGGATTCTTTAGGATACTGCCTTTTTCAAGATTTTAGGGAATATTTCTCTCACCCTTACTCGTTATGTGGTTGTATACGGCTATTAGTTTATCTGGTGCTATTTAAGCTAATTTTTTGATGATTTCAACCATAGGAGATCAAAACTAGGGCTTTCTTTTGTTTTTGGTTAGAGCTATTTCTAATTCTTCTGTTGTAAAAAGAGGTGCTGTGTTGGCATTTTCATATTCAGTATTCTCTTTTATAATGTCAATCCCCAGCTTATCTCAGTTTAGATAAGTGTCTAAGATGTTCACAGACTGCCCACCACATGGTTGGGGTTCCATCTGGTATAACTGTAGTTTCCATTACATCTCCTCTTGGAAACTCGTTGGTCACTGTTCTATGGACAAGGTAGGGAAGGGCAGTGAAATTGTTCCCCCTTACCGAAGGGGGGTGCTCTTACCAGAAAGGCTTCAGTTCTACAGATTGCAACTTGTAGATCCTTGGCACATGATTGACTAGGCGAGGTGATTCAAGTGTTTAATGCTTTAATCAGTGGTTCTTTCAGATTCCCAACTATCTCATTTGAACCTCCTAATACAAAACTAATTTTTTCACAAATTAATATTGCTTCCAGAATAATTTTTAAAATTCTTCTACATTTTTCTTTCTCTGTTAAAATTGATTTTTGTAGAGCATCAATAAGTCTAGAATTTTTTAGACACTTTTCCATTTTAGAAAGTGTTCATGGTGTTTTAATGAATTTTTGTGTTTCGAAATTGGAATATATCGATATAAGTGTTTCCAAGTGGAAAAGACTTTCTGTGAATTGACTAGTGAAAGCATATTGCCAGTATTTTTATTAGTTCCAAATCATGGAAAACAATTTATTTGACAATTTCTTCTTCTTCTTCTTCCCCCAACTTCTTTCGATTTTGTCATTTGACATCTTATTCTTACTTATAATTTATAAATTTTGAATTTTTAAAAATTTTTTATTTTAATTAAATTTGGACCAGAGCCAAATAAATAACATTGTTTATTGTAGACGATGTTTACAATAAACGTTATTTATTGTAAAAAACAGCATTAAAATATTGTTTTTTAAATAGCATTTTTAAAAATTGTTTCATTCTAGTCTACATTAACATTTTTAACAATTGTTTCATTTAGGCATATGCCCAAGTTGAAATTTAAAAAAAAAGAGAGAAACTCGATAATACATTATTTTAAATAGGAATTTGCTCAAAAAAAATTAACAAGGGAACTCTTTACACACACAATTTAACAAGAAATATGCACTCTACCAATATGATTACTGTGCCTAAACTCATTCTGAAAATCAGACAAAAATTGAATTCTAAAATATATGTTTTAAATAACTAATAATTACATATAACGTAATTAAATAAATAATTAAGTTAATTAAATATTAGCAATAGCATTGGTTGAGGCATATGATGCAAGAAAGCAAGCTTATACAGCATCGGCCAAAAAAAAAAAAAAAAAAACATCCAATTTCACCCATCTGGTCACTCCAAATGTTTGTCTAGTTCAGGCTTAAATTTATTTAAGGTATCAACTTCCACAACAACAGATGGAAGTCTGTTCTAGCAATCAACTACCTGCTGGCTAAAGGCAAAACTTCTGCACATCTATTCTACAACTCTTTCCTCAATTTGAATCTATGCCCCCACAGGTTTTTAATCTCAGCAAGTGGAAGTATCCCATTAGCATTGACCCTGCTCGAACCATTCAAGGGCTTATACACCTCAATCAGATCACTTCACAGGTGCCTAGTCTCCAGATGCTACAACTTTCAGAACTTAAGCCTTTCTTCATAAGTGAACCCCTCTGTTCCTCTCACCAATCTTCTTGTCCTTCTCTGTACTCGTTCCAACAGCTCTACGTCCTTCCTAAAATGAGGCCTCCAGACCTTTATGCAATACTCAAGGTGTGGCCTGACCTTATACAAAGCTATAATCACCTCTTTGTCTCTGCTAGCAAAATTCCTATATATCATTGACTAAACTCCATGACCTACTCTGGCTGCCGATTTGCACTGCTCAGAGAACTTCAAATCTTACTGCACAATTAACCCAAGGTCGCTTTCATTCTCCACCTCCCTGAGTGTAGTACCATACAGTTGGTACGTTTCTCTTGAGTTACTGCTACCCATAGGCAGTACTTTGCATTTATCAATGTTAAACTTCAGTTGCCACTTCTCAGCCCATCTGCTTTTCTAGATCCTGTTGCAGTAGCATACTGTCTTTAGTGTCATTAATAACCCTGCCAACCTTTGTATCATCTGAAAACTTGAACCTTAAGCCTGATATACCTTCTTCTTCTATATATTGATAAATACACAAAATAACAATGGGCCCAGCACCGAACCCTAAGGGACTTCACTAATAACATTAGTCCACATAGTGCAATGTCCATTTATTACCACTCTGCCATCTCCCACTCAACCTTTCCTTTATCCATTGCAGCAACTTGCCCTTAATGCCATACCACTCCAATTTGTTCAAAAGTCTTTCACGTGCAACAGTATCAAAAGCTTTCCTGAAATCCAAGTATATGATATCGAAATTATTTTTTGCATCCAGTTACTTTGTGACCACATTCAATTGAATTGGTCAGACAAGACTTTTCCTTAGTCTGAAACATTACTGCAGTCTTGTGTAGGTGATCCTGTATCACCTCTTTAACCAATGACTCCATTATTTACCCCTGAACAGAAGTTAAAATAACAGGTCTATAATTATTTGTGTCACCCTTTGAACCCGCTTTATGAATTGGGGATACATTTGCACATCTCCAATCCATGGGGACGTCCCGTGAATTTAAGGATGCTCTCATAATTATGGCTAACAGTTTGCTAACTTCCCTCGCTGCCTCCTTCAATATAATGATAAATTCCATCCACCCCAGGTGCCTTTTGTTTTTAACGTTTAACTTCAATTTCTCCTCTACTTTGCTCTCAGTTATTACAAAATCACTGAGCTCCCTGACAGAGTTCGATAAACTTCTGGCATTCCCTTCCTTGAATAACTCCTCATGAGTGAATGTAGATACAAAATACTCATTCAGTTTGTTGGCTACCTCAGCAAGTGCATCAACAATTGAACCATTGATGTAAAGTGGATCAATGTGATTAATCCCCTTCCTTCTAGAGTTTACATAAGTAAAGAAGTCTTGACTGTTTTTCTTTGCATCGTTTGCAAAAGATTTCTCATAATTTGCCATAGGCATCTGTGTGGCATGATAATTTATATGCAATTTTTTCTTTTCTGCCACAAACCTTATTAATTCGTCTGACATCCATTTAGGCCAGAACCTTGAACAGTATTTCTTAGTTGGTATGAAAGGTCTAGTAGCCTCCAAGATTAATTCCCTGAAGGCTTTCCATTTGGAATTCACCATTGGTAACATCATCAGTTGATCCCACTCTATAGAATTTAAAAACTGTCTGAGACCTCTGTAGTCACCTAAACAAAAACCTTTTACCTTTTACGAAAACAAAAAACCCTTTATCCCTGATGGTAATTACATCTTTTTGTAATCCCAGATCAGTACACTGCGATCACTGTCACCCAGCAGTTCCTTTATCTGCAAATTCTAGTGCATGAATAATCACTACTGATAATCAGATCAAGAGTATTACTCCCTCTGGTTGCCCCTCGAACATGTTGCTGTAGAAAAGAGTAAATCCACAAAAGTCTTGCTAGTGTGCGAGTGGCCAAACTGAAAGTTCCAGTCAATATATGGAAAGTTAAAATCCCCCATTACAAGACATTCTCATTTACTGACCCGCTCTTTTTCTCTGCACAACTGTTCGTTGTACTCATCAGTCATTAGGCCTATAACATACTCCTACTCTCATTTTCCCCTTCCCAGTGTTTATGTCACACCAAACAGACTCAACATTGCACAGTCCACCCACCCATGTCAACTGGATGCACTTCCTTAGATTTTTTTTTGTTTCTTAACTAACAGCATAATCCCTCTTCCCTTCCTACTGTCTATCCTTTCTGCACTGCCTTATATCTGTGTGACACCATGTCTTTGATATCCCAACAATATCTGCTTTTGATGTCTTGATCAGCACTTTAAATTCATCAAATTTATTTACTATACTTCTAGCATTGGTATACATGCAAGTACACATGCACCTGTTCTTACTCTTAGTTACCCTAACACCGCCCATGTATTTACTTGTTCCATGATGACTCCCAGCAGCTCTTGAAATTCCCAGCAACTTGCTCTCTAGGCTGCTGCCATTACAACAGAAGCAGTGCAAGAATCACTTTTGCCTCTGCCTACAGCTACTGTTAATCTCTAGGTCAACATCTATGAATCCCCCTAGCTAACAGTTTTCTGACCCACCAAACACTGCCTTGAAAGCATCAGCAAATATTCTTGCTCCCTTTCTATTTAAGTGTATCCCTCCCTGTAGAAGCAGTCTCTCCTGTTAGCAAGCACAGACCACACAGAAAAAAAATTCTACCTCATGAGCCTTGCACAATCTCTCCAGGTCCGAATTGATTGACAAGGCTTTCATCAAATACTCCCTACTATCGTGTCTGGGCAGAATTGCAGACATTTTCAACTTTACCCTAACTCGTAACTTTTTTTTCAGCATTGACTTGTACTTGTTAAGTAAATCTGCAGAACTCTTAAGGTCATTTAGTGCCAACATGTACAACAATATCACCTTCTGTGCCCTTAAAAGATATCTGCCCTACAATGCCATCAACGTTCACCCCTGGCAGACATGCCCTGGTCCTGTTCCACCTATTCTTTTTGCGTAATATATTCCCCATCTCCCTGGCAATACGGTCACCAACAATAACTAGTTCCCATGGGATCAGCACATTCTGCTTTGGAGATTGCCGCTGTGTTGCCTGATGCACAGAAGTGAGCTCTGCTATTGAGTTGGGCAGCTGAGGCTTGACGGGGCCCCTCACATTAATTTCTTCGAGGGCATATACCCTACACCTCAAAATCTTATAGACGCAATCAGAATGCTCAGTTGGTGCCTAATTTCTTCACAGTCTCTGCACCTAGCACACACACAAAGACATCCTCCTTGACTAGATCATGTGCTGTTCTAGACAGGTCTGCAAACATTTCACACAATTTTTTTTAGATTGTGATGTGTTGGAGAATCGTCCTTTTCGGTTCTCCCGCAAGCCACAGTACTACTGATACTTTGTGCTTGCTGCTCTGCTTGATTGATTGGTTTGGTTTTTTATGGCGCATTGGCAGCTGTGGCCATAATGCGCCGCTTGCTGCTCTGCTGTTCTAGTCTGGGTCATGATTCATTTAAGTATAATTTAATTAACAATGAAATTTAATAAGATTAATACATTTTATTGATTAATTGATACTATACTAATCTAACAGATTTCTAATACAGTGCTACGTATTTTGCTATTTAGTTTTACATTAAACCTTACGCTATGAAGTTTGGGATTTACGTTACTCTATTCCATATCGTATAACAGTGGCGGCAAATTACAAACGGTAAAATCTATAGACGCTCGGTGTTATCTTTCAAAATCTCTATATAAATTCAAATAAACCTTATCAAATAGCTTGACTAGAACTATAAAGCTACTTATAGAAAATAATTTAGTATATCAATTAAGTCAATAGAATATATGGTTACAGTTCAACTGAAGGAAATTAAAATACCTAAATAAAGGTTTGTTTATAACAATTTATTAAAAATTACTTTTTTTAATGTGGAGACAGAACAACTGAATAACAAAATTTGAATTACACTTTAGTTTCTCTTAATCTACGAGCCTTATAAAATGCACTGTTTGCTTGATGTTTGCAGAGCAATCGGGTACGGGACATGATACTGCCAAGGGGGATGGATGTCTTTGTGTGTGCACGATGCAAGGAGTGTATCGATATCAGGCAACAACTCGGCGTTCTTGTGGGCCTATATGAGAGCTTGAAGGACAGGGTGGATGCCCTCGAAGAAACTAAATTGAGGGGCCCATCAAGCTCTCAGCTGCCCACATCAACACCAGAGCTTGCACTTGGGCATCGCGTGACACAGAGACAACCCCTAAGGCAGAATGCGCTGGTCCCGAAGGAACTAGTAGTTGTTGGTGACTCTATTGTCAGGGAAACGGGGAACATGCTTTGTAAAAAAGATAGGTGGAACAGGACCAGGGTATGTCTGCCAGGGGCAAAGGTTGAAGACGTTGTAGAGCGAATATCATCTTTTAAGGGCACAAAAGGTGATATAGTTGTACACGTTGGCACTAATAATATTAAGAGTAGGAGACCGACAGAATTACTTAACAAGTACAGGTCACTGTTGAACAAAAGCCGAGAATTAGGGTTGAATTTGAAAGTGTCTGCTGCCCAGACACGATAGGAGGGAGTATATGATGAGAGCCTTCTCGATCAATTCGGCCCTGGAAAGATTGTGCAAGGCTCAAGGGGTAGAATTTTTTTCAGCCTGGACTCTCCTGTTAACTGTACTTGTTAACAGGAGAGATTGCTTCTACAGGGATGGGATACACTTAAATAGAAAGAGTGCAAGAATATTTGCTGATGCTATCGAGGCAGTGTTAGGTGGGTCGGAAAACTGCTAGCTTGGGGGGAGACAAAGACCAATAGATTGACAGTAGCCACTGGCAGAGGTGAAAGAGATTCTTGCACTGCTTCTATTAGAATGAGCAGAAGCCTGAAAAACAAGATGCATGGTATTTCAGAGACTGCTGGGAGCCATTGCGGTACAAGTAAACACATGGGTTGTGTTAGGGTAGCTAAGAATAGAAACAGGTGCAGGTATACTTGCGTGTACACCAATGCTAGGAGTTTAGTAAATAAATTTGATGAATTTGAGGTGTTGCTCAAAACATCGAAGGCAGATATTGTTGGGATATCAGAGACGTGGTGTCACACAGATATAAGGGATGCAGAACTGCAATTTGGGGAGTACAACGTCTACAGAAAGGATAGACAGGATAGGAAGGGAGGAGGGGTTATGTTATTAGTTAAGAAACACATAAAAACCAAGGAAGTGAAGCCAGTCGACATTGCTGGACAGTGCAGTGTGGAGTCAGTTTGGTGTGACATAAACATTGGGAGATCAAAATTGAGAGTAGGAGTGTGCTATAGGCCTAATGACTCTGATGAGTATAATAAGGAACTGTACAGGGAAATAGAGTGGGCCAGTAAATCAGAGTGTCTTATAATGGGAGATTTTAATTTCCCAGATATTGACTGGAATTTGGGGGCTGGTTACTCACACACTAGCAGGACTTTTGTGGATTTATTGGATGATTGTTTTCTACATCAGCATGTTCGGGAGGCAACTAGAGGGAGTAATACACTCTTGATTTGATTATCAGCAGTGATTCTTCATGCATTAAGAATCTGCAGATAAATGAACCACTAGGTGGCAGTGATCACAGTGTGCTGAAGTGGGATTTACTCAAAGAGGTAACTACCATTAGGGGTAAAGGGAAGGGTTATTGCTTCCGTAAAGGCGACTACAATGGACTGAGACAGTATTTAAATTCTATACAGTGGGACCAACTGATGATGTTACCAACAGCAAATTCAAAATAGGAAGCATTCAAAGAACTTATCTTGGAAGCTACTAGGCTTTACATACCAACTAAGAAATATTGTTCAAGGTTTAGGCCAAAATGGATGTCAGATGAACTAATGAGGCATATGGCAGAGAAGAAAAATGCATGGGATACTTACAAATTAACACATGACACAGAAGCCTATGATAGATACAAGTTGATATGCAACCAAGTTACAAAGGAGGTTAGGCAGGCGAAGGCAGATTACGAGAAATCCTTGGCAAGGGATGCAAAGAAAAACAGCAAAGAGTTCTTTACTTATGTAAACTCTAGAAGGAAGGGGATGAATCAGATTGGTCCACTTGATATTGATGGGTCAAGTGTTGATGATCCTGCTCAGGTAGCTAACAAACTAAATGAATATTTTGCATCGACATTCACACATGAGTTATTAAGCGAGGGGAATGCCAGAGGTGTATTCAACTCTAGCAGTAAGCTACAGAATCTTGAAATAACTGGGAGTAAAGTAGAGGAGAAACTGTTGAAGATAAACACAAGAAAGGCACCCTGGGTGGATGGGATCTATCCAGTTATATTAAAGGAGGCAGCAAAGGAAGTAAGCAAACCCTTAGCCATAATTATGAGAGCTTCCTTGGACTCAGGGGAGGTACCCATAGACTGGAAATGTGCAAATGTGACCCCAATTCACAAAGGAGGATCAAAGGCTGACACAAGTAATTATAGACCTGTGAGCTTAACTTCTGTTCCAGGAAAATTAATGGAGGCACTGGTTAAAGAAGCACTGCAGAATCATTTAGACAAGACTTCAGTTATAGCTCAGACACAGCATGGTTTTGTTAAGGGGAAGTCTTGCCTGACCAACCTGATTGGATACTATGATGCAGTCACAAAAGAACTGGATGCAGGGAATAACTTTGATATTATATACTTGGATCTTAGAAAGGCTTTTGATACTGTTGCACATGGAAGACTGCTACACAAATTGGAGCAGTGTGACATTGGAGGCAAATTGCTGCTATGGATAAAGGGGTGGTTGAGGGGGAGAAGACAGAGAGTGGTAATCAATGGACACTGCTCATCGTGGACTGATGTTATTAGTGGAGTCCCTCAGGGCTCAGTGTTGGGTCCATTATTGTTTTCTGTATTTATAAATGATATTGATGATGGTATATCGGGCTTAATGTCCAAGTTTGCAGACGATACAAAGGTTGGCAGGGTTGTCAAGGACACTACTGACACTATGCTGCTGCAACAGGATCTGGAAAGGTTGAGCAGATGGGCTGAGAGGTGGCAAATGAAGTTTAACATTGATAAATGTAAAGTACTACACATGGGAAACAGCAACCCCAGAGCAACGTATCAACTCTGTGGTACTACACTGACAGTGGTAGAGAATGAAAGGGACTTGGGGGTGGTTGTGCAGGCAGATATGAAGTTCTCTGAGCAGTGCAGACGGGCTGCAAGAGTAGCTCATGGAGTATTGTCAATGATATACAGGAATTTTTCCAGCAGGGATAAGGAGGTGATTATTCCATTGTATAAGGCGATGGTCAGGCCACACCTAGAGTACTGTATACAGGTCTGGAGACCTCATTTCAAGAAGGATGTAGAGCTGCTGGAACGAGTACAGAGAAGGGCAACAAGATTAGTGAATGGAACAAAGGGGTGCTCTTACGAAGAAAGGCTTAAGTTTTGCAAATTACAGTGTCTGGAGACTAGGCACCAGCGAGGTGATCTGATAGAGGTGTATAAAGCCTTGAATGGTTTAAGCATGCATCAATGCTGATGGGATTCTTCCTCTAGCTCAGAAAAATCACCTGAGAGGGCATAAATTCAAATTGAGGAAAGACAGATGTAGGATAGACGTGCGGAAATTTGCCTTTAGCCAGCGGGTGGTTGGTTGGTGGAACAGACTTCCATCCCTTGTGGTGGAGGTTGATAGCCTAAATAAGTTTAAGGCTCAGCTGGACAGGTATTTTGAACGAACAGAGGGGTGAAGTGGAAGTGGGTTTTTTTTTTTTTTTGGCTGATGCTGCATAAGCTTGCTTTCTTGCATCAAATGCCTCTACTAATGCTAATGCTAATACTCATACTTGAGCACTTGTGTAATTCATGCAGAATACAACTGCCAACTCGGCAACTGGCTAGCACTGCAGGACAAACCAAAAACCTGAGAAGTGTGATGTCACAAAACAGGCCATACTTTTTAGAAGTTTGTAATTGGAATTTCTCTGTTATTTTCGAAATTTGTAAAACACTTCCTATTTTTTTCCGTAAGTGATTATAAATCCCGAATTATAATTTTTTTTTCACTCTCACAAAATCGCAAAAATTTCTGGAATCATAAGTAGCACGTACAAAGATAATGCAGTATTTCTTTTAATAAAATTTTTATTTTTATTTTCAACAAAGAACACAAGTTGACTAGAAGCTATTAGCATACGTTTTACATTCCACTTACATTGTGGAACAGTGTAACAGTTAATCCCTTTAACCCTTAATTTCCCTTTCTAATTGCTTAAATTGGTGGGAATAAAGCATACAAAGTTAAGTCTCTCGTAATCCGTTTTTTTATGTAGATTTTTTCTTTGTTCTACTGAACCTATTTTAAGTGTAAATATCAGAAGGAATTCAAAACATTTGCTATAAAAAAGTTTGTTGAACACAGGTCCAACTGTAATTAAATCAAAAAATGAAGAAATGTTAAAATATAACTGGTCAATGAACTCTTAAAATGCTGCACCTGGGGCTGGCACCATGCTAGCTCCACCCTAGTTCTGGCTCTGCATATATTCCTTCTATTTTGCATACTGTAACCACCTTTATTTTACATTAGTGTGTTTTAATCTTGAGAATGTTGGTTTTTACTAGCAAGTAAAAACATGGATTTTTGCTGTTTTTATCTTAAGGATGTTATCCCATCTTCAGAATATGGTACACTGGTGCCATCAATCACATGCCATGCCAGCAGATAGTCTGTGGAAAGACAGAATTCACTGTAACTCCACTTCCCTATCATTCTTTGCACGTGTAGGAAAGAGTTGCACCCGTATTCTCTCAGATTGTGTGCTGCCGAGAACCAAGGAAAGTGCCATTGATGTTGCAACATCATGTGACTAGGTTACAAAGGCAGTGCGCAATCTAGTCAATTCCCTTGGAACATATGTCACATGACATCACATGACCAGCTTACAAAAGAAAGCTGCAGTTTAGTTAGTTCTCTCAATATACCTGTCACATGACATCACATGATCAGTTGGGAGGAGTTCTGCTTGTCAAACACTGCATCATACCATGCCTTCAGAAAAATCCACAGCAGTGGTACACTTGTAAAGATTAACTGCCAGTCCTTGGCCTTTTCATAATAAATTGCAATACATCCATACCTCTAAAATCCAGCAGCCTAGAGATCTGATCTATACCAGATTTTGGCTTTTAATATCATAGTTATAAAACGAGCAGTCTTTTATTTATAACTTCTTTGCTCTTTTATTTTGTGGCCACCAGAAATGTACTGCATTTCTGTGGCCACCCAAATAGTACTGCATTTCTGTGGTGCAACTTATTGTATTTAGTACTGCACAAATATTACTTCTCTTTTTTGCAAGAGAAAGGTAGAGTACACAGAGTCCAGTAAAAATGAAATATTTCTTTTTCCAGAATATACCACTGCAGGATGGCATTAGCAGTATATTTTGGAAAGGAAAAGACAAAAATATTGCACACTTGCTTCACTAAACATGGTGTTCTGTGTCGAGCGTGATTACAAATACAACCTTTTTCACAATAAATATCTGTAAATGTGTTTTACAGGATTAGAATCCACTGGATTACTTAATTTTCTTTTTGGATGTTATAAATATAATTTTTTTATATGGGAATACAGATGGATTGCTGTGTCAATATTGCTGACAATTTAAAAACATTTACTAAGCAGTAAATGCATTTAACAGATCATTACTTCATCATGCTTTGTGTATAACAATTCAACAATCCCATGATACTGCTGGATGATGGGGTTGTCTGGATTTCTTTAGTGCACAGTAAAGATTATTTCTCTGAAATCTTCATAATGTATTAGAGAAGTCATCCATTTTCCTAAACTTAGCTGTACAGTGGCTTACTGAATTTAGAAGGTTTGATTATAATTATTAAATGCATTTTTTAATGTTTTTAATGAAAATTCAAAAATGTTTTTATAATACTTATTTTAAAAATAACTTATGTTTTGGGTATGAAGCTATTAGTTGCTTCCATTTCAAGGTTATAAAATCATTATGTTATCCAAAACTAATAATGCATTACCATGATTTGTCAAATAGATAGATAAACAGACTCACAGTTACTCAGGGTGATTGGAAATATTTATTTCTGAGGAAAACTCAGATGTGACATAAATTTATTCACTTATTTATAAAAGTATACTACAAAATGGGAAAAATCTGACAAAATTTAATAAATACATTATTTTTTGAAAGATGAAATCAATGAAGTTTGCATTTTTCCTTAGTAGTATTTTAAAGCACACTAGTCACCAAGATTAGTGCCCCCTTGTTCTTTCATGTACCAAACTAAAGACTCCACACTAGCCAAATCAGAATGGACCTGAGTCATAGAGACCCCAGTTTAATCTATATCCGATTTATCTGCTCTGGGATACCTATCCTGTAAATAATAATAATTGAGAGTAGAAAAACTATTTTACATAGTAATAACAGACAAGGAATTATTTCTTATAATAACTAAACATAAAACATTGTAACTAAAGGGGATTAATATCAGGTGTCTGGTAAATACAACTTTTAAATCTTATTTCAGTAAGTTTATATATTTTATTGCAGCAAATTTGTGAAATTAATTTCTACAATATTTTGTTAATTTAAGACTTAACTTTTCTAAATTAATTCCACTAAGTTAAATTCACTGGTGAATGGAGTTTTGGTAACAATTTAGGCCTGACGTAGTCGAGTGGTCAGGAGTGTGAGTGCAGTAGCACACACTCTTTGAGTGGAGACTGGGGGTCAGGCCCGTGACTGCTAAATACAATTAACATTTGTATTGATTGATTTTTTGTAAACGCCACTGACCTGGTGGTCGTGCCGGAGTATAAACAAGAATATATATATATGTGTGTACTTTTTTTTTTTTCTTTTTTTTATAAATTTCTGTAATACGTTAATTTAAATTTTGTAATTTTTCTTAAGTTCAAAATTTACCTAAATAATGGTTGTTGCTAAATGCACTTTGTACTGAAAGTGTCTGAAATGCACACAGGCATCTCTGACAGAAGTCATAGGTTTGTTGATTGTATAGCCTGTGACATGTATTCAAAGGACAGTCTAGTGGACAAACAAAGATCCACTGATGATTATTTCCTTTGCACCCATTGTAAGTACTGTACAGATCTAAAACTAAAACTAGATGCATTACAAGAAGAATTAGTCAATGAAGAAATGGGTGCTTGCCCTAGAAACAAATGTAACTGAGAACCTCTCATAACTTGCCAAGTAATAAATCCCTGTTGCCAGGAGCAACAGTAGATAATGTTACCAACAGAAGATTTAACAAAAGATTTTCTGATTTTAAGGGGACTAACGATATTAAACAAACACAGCCAACCACTTAGCATTAGCATTAGTAGAGGCATATGATACAAGAAAGCAAGCTTATGCAGCATCAGCCAAAAAAAAAAAAAAAAAAAAAAACACTTCCACTTCATCCCACCGTTCGTTTGAAATACCTGTCCAGCTCAGCCTTAAATTTATTTAGGCTATCAATTTCCACAACAAGGGATGGAAGTCTGTTCCACCAACTACCCGCTGGCTAAAGGCAAATTTCTGCACATCTATCCTACATCTGTCTTTCCTCAATTTGAATTTATGCCCTCTCAGGTGATTATTCTGAGCAAGAGGAAGAATCCCATCAGCATTGAGCACATTCAAACCATTCAAGGCTTTCTACACCTCTATCAGATCACCTCGCTGGTGCCTAGTCTCCAGACACTGTAATTTGCAAGACTTAAGCCTTTCTTCATAAGAGCAACCCTTTGTTCCATTCACTAATCTTGTTGCCCTTCTCTGTACTTGTTCCAGCAGCTCTACATCCCTGAAATGAGGCCTCCAGACCTATATACAGTACTCAAGGTGTGGCCTGACCATTGCCTCATACAAGGGAATAATCACCTCCTTATCCCTGCTAGAAAAATCCCTGTATATCATTGACAAGACACCATGAGCTACTCTTGCAGCCCTTCTGCACTGCTCAGAGAACTTCATACCTGCCTGCACAATTACCCCCAGGTCCTTTTCATTCTCTACCGCTGTCAGCGGAGTACCACAGAGTTGATACGTTGCTCTGGGGTTGCTGTTTCCCATACATAGTACTTTACATTTGCCACCTCTTAGCCCATTAGCTCAACCTTTCCAGATCCTGCTGCAGCAGCACAGTGTCAGTAGTGTCCTTAACAACCAGCCAACCTTTGTATAGTCTGCAAAATTGGACATTAAACTTGATATACCATCATCAATATTATTTATAAATACAGAAAACAATAATGGACCCAACACTGAACCCTGAGGAACTCCACTAATAACATTAGTCCATGATGAGCAGTGTCCATTGATTACCACTCTCTGTCTTCACCCCCTCAACCACCCTTTTATCCATTGCAGCAATTTGCCTCCAATGCCACACTGCTCCAATTTGTGCAGCAGTCATTCATGTGCAACAGTATCAAAAGCCTTTCTAAGATCCAAGTATATAATATCAAAGCATCCAGTTCTTTTGTTACTGCATCATAGTATCCAATCAAATTGGTCAGGCAAGACTTTACCTTAACAAAACCATGCTGTGTCCAAGCTATAACTGAAGTCGTGTCTAGATGATCCTGCAGTGCTTCTTTAATCAGTGCCTCCATTAATTTTCCTGGAAGAGAAGTTAAACTCACAGATCTATAATTAGTTGTGTCAGCCTTTGATCCTCCTTTGTGAATTGGGATTGCATTTGCACATCTCCAGTCTATGGATACCTCCCCTGAGTCCAAGGAAGTTCTAATAATTATGGCTAAGGGTTTGCTTGCTTCCTTTGCTGCATCCTTTAATATAACTGGATAGATCCCATCCACCCCAGGTGCCTTTCTTGTGTTTATCTTCAACAAAATTCTCATTCACTTTAGTCACAGTTATTACAAGATTATCTAGGTTACTACCAAAGTTGAATACACCTCTAGCATTCCCCTCGCTGAATAACTCATGTGTGAATGTTGATGCATTTAGTTTGTTAGCTACCTGAGCAGGATCATCAAAGTTGAACTATCGATATCAAGTGGACCAATCTGATTCATCCCCCTCCTTCTAGAGTTTACACAAGTAAAGAACTCTTTGTTGTTTTTCTTTGCATCCTTTGCCAAAGATTTCTTGTAATCTGCCTTCGCCTGCCTAACCTCCTTTGTAACTTGGTTACAGATCAACTTATATCTATCATAGGCTTCTGGGTCACATGTTAATTTATATGTATCCCATGCATTTTTCTTCTCTGCTATATTTCTCATTCGTTCATCCGACATCCATTTAGGCCTAAACCTTGAACAATGTTTCTTAGTTGTTATGTAAAGCCTAGTAGCTTCCAAGATAAGTTCCTTGAATTTGAATTTTGAATTTGCTGTTGGTAACATCATCAGTTGGTCCCACTGTAAAGAATTTAAATACTGTCTCAGACCATCGTAGTCGCCTTAACGAAAGCAAAACCCCTTCCCTTTACCCGATGGTAGTTACCTCTTTGAGTAAATCCCACTTCAGCACACTGTGTTCACTGCCACCTAGTGGTTCCTTTATCTGCAGATTCTTAATGTATGAAGGATCACTACTGATAATCAGATCAAGAGTATTACTCCCTCTAGTTGCCTCCCGAACATGCTGATGTAGAAAACAATCATCCAATAAATCCATAAAAGCCTTGCTAGTGTGTGAGTGACCAACCGACAAATTCCAGTCAATATCCGGGAAATTAAAATCCCCCATTATAAGACACTCTGATTTACTGGCCCACTCTATTTCCCTGTACATTTGTTGGATAAAGGATCATGCTGAAAAAATAGCTGCAAACTAGGTCAGAATGTGTATATGTATGCAATTCTGCACAGATACTATAGAAGGGATTATATTCTTGAGGGACTCTGCAATGCTCTAGTTGAGAAATTTTTATCAGCGCGGCCCATAGCTATACATAGAAGAAATCCATTTTGTAGAGTAGGTGCAAGTGCTTTTTGTTTTTTTGCCATTATCATTAAAGCACAGGGTTGTGATTAATGGATATTCTTCAGATTAGTGTAATGTCAGAAGTGGAGCTTGCAAGGATCAGTCTTGGACCATTGTTACTTCCTATTTTCGTAAAAACATCGACTTAACATTGAAGTTTAACATTTGTCAATGTTAAACTTCATTTGCCACCTCTCAACTTTTCTAGATACTGTTGCAGCAGTGTACTTCATTAGTGTCATTAACAACCCTGCCAACCTTTGTATCGTCTGCAAACTTGTACATTTAGCCTAATATACCATCATCAATATCATTTATAAATACAGAAAAAAACAATGGACCCAACACTGAACTCTGAGGGACTCCACTAATAATAGCATTAGTTAATGAAGAGCAGTGTCCATTGATTACCACTCTGTCTTCTCCCACTCAACCATCCCTTTATCCATAGCAGCAATTTGCCTCCAATGCCACACTGCTGCAAAAGCAGTCTTCCATGTGCAACAGTATCAAAGGCCTTTCTAAGATCCAAGATATGATATCAAAATTATTCTTTGCATACAGTTACTTTATAACTACATCATAGTATCCAATCAAATTGGTCAGACAAGATTTCCCTTAACAAACCCATGCTGTGTCCGAGCTATAACTGAAATCTTTAATCAGTGCCTCCATTAATTTCCCTGGAACAGATGTTAAGCTAACAGGTCTGTAATTACCTGTCTCCCTTGGGGTCACATTTGCACATCTCCAGTCTACGGGTACCTCCCCTGAGTCCAAGGAAGCTCTCATAATTATGGCTAAGGGTTTTCTTACTTCCTTTGCTGCCTCCTTTAATATAACTGGATAGATCCCATCCAGCACTGGTGCCTTTTTTATGTTTATCTTCAACAATTTGTCCTCCACTTTACTCTCAGTTATTATCATTTCCCTCGCTGAATAACTCCGTGTGTGAACGTAGATGCAAAATATTCATTTAGTTTGTTAGCTACCTAAGCAGGATCATCAACAGTTAAACCATCGATATCAAGTGGAACAATCTGATTCATCCCCTTCCTTTTAGAGGTTACATAAATAAAGAACTCTTTGCTGTTTTTCTTTGCACTGCCTTCGCCTGCCTAACCTCCTTTGTGACATGGTTACAGACCAGCTTATATCTATCATAGGCTTCCATGTCACCCATTAATTTATATGTATTCCACGCATTTTTCTTCTCTGCCATGTCTCATTAGTTCATCTGACATCCATTTAGGCGTAAACCTTGAACAATATTTATTAGTTGGTATTTAAAGCCTAGTAGCTTCCAAGATTAATTCTTTGAATGCTTCCCATTTTGAATTTGCTGTGGGTAACATCCCACCGTTGGTCCCACCGTATAGAATTTAAATACTGTCTCAGAGAGCTGTAGTCATCTTTACAAAAGTAATGCCGACCGGGCTAGCCGGTTGGGTAAAGTGCCTGCCTGGCAACCCAAAGGTTCGAATCCTGCTTCGGGCTTGGATCAAAGTACTACAAAAAACCTTGGGAGGTGCATTATGGCCACAGAAGCCGATGCGCCAGCTACCACCAAAAAAAAAAAAAATACAAAAGCAAAAAAAAAACCCTTCCAATTACCCTTGATGGTAGTTACCTCTTCGAGTAAATCCCACTTCAGCACACTGTGATCAGTGCCACCTGGTGGTTCCTTTTATCTGCAGATTCTTGATGCATGAAGAATCACTACTGATAATCAGATCAGGAGTATTACTCCCTATAGTTCCCTCCCGAACATGCTGCTGTAGAAAACAATCATCCAGTAAATCCACAAAAGCCTTGCTAGTGTTTGAGTTATGTGGGCTATGGATCTGGGCAACCCAGCACCTTAGGGGGAAAAGCTGATTGAGCTTTATATGGCTCTGAGAGGGAGTTAATAAAATGAATGTGATATTTTCACTATTATAAAGAATTCTAAAACGAGGAATAAATAAATTACATAAAGAAGACCAGATTGCAGGAAGTTTTCTTTTAGCCAGTGAGTTGTTAATTACTGGAACATTGCCTCTGCTGCGGCTGAGAGTCCAAAGAAATTCAAATGTCAGTTGGATAGTTTCCTGTGGCTTATGTCTTCAACTGTTGATGATCCTGCTCTGATAACAAACTGAATGAGTATTTTGCATCTACATTCACACATGAAGAGTTATTAATGTTTGAAAATGCCAGAAGGTTATAAATTGTAGCAGGGTGTTTAATGATTTTGTAATAGCTGAGAGCAAAGTGAAGGAGAAATTGTTGAAGATAAACATAAGAAAGGCACCTGGGGTGGATTGGATCTATCCAGTTATATTAAAGGAGGATGCAAAGGAAGTAAGAAAACCCTTAGCCATAATTATTAGAGCATCCTTGGACTCAGGGCAGATCTCCAATTCACAAAGGGAGATCGAAGGGTGACACGAGTAATTACAGACCAGTTGGTGTATAACGTCTGTTCTGGGTAAAGTAATGGTTAAATAATGGTAGATAAGCGAGTATAGTAGTATCAATTAATCAGTGAAATTTATTAATCTTATTAAATTTCATTGTCAATTGAATTGTACTTTTTTAACTAAATAAATATAGCGACCTAGTTATTACAAACATAACATCATAAATTAATACATAAAAATTGACAGCGCAGGGGATAAGAAAGTCATATAACGTAACTCGGAGATAATATTCGATACTGAAATACATAAATAT
Organism: Mastigoproctus giganteus; assembly: GCF_048544385.1. Lineage (NCBI taxonomy): Eukaryota > Metazoa > Arthropoda > Arachnida > Uropygi > Thelyphonidae > Mastigoproctus > Mastigoproctus giganteus. The sequence continues at coordinate 174,411,794 of NC_143587.1, read as the reverse complement.
AGTGTTATAACTGCATTGGGATATAGGTTTAGGGTTATATTTTGTATTGGAATTATATTGAACTTGAATAGAAATCATGACTCAGATGGCTCAAACTAGTGGAAGTGCTGTGGCTTCGGGGAGAACTGAGCCGGGGGGAGTGGTTGTACTCGGAATCACTGTCTATTGAAATGCACTTGTTGTTTGATGTTGGTGGACAATCAGGAACGGGACAAGATATTGCCAAGGGAAATGTCTTTGTGTGTGCGCGATGTAAGGAGTGCGAGAAAATCAACTCGGCATTTTTATGGGCTTATATGAGAGCTTGAAGCAAAGGGTGGATGGCCTCGAAGGATTTAAATTGAATGGCCCATCAAGCTCTCAGCTGCCCACATCATTGCCAGAGCTTGCACTTGAACATCACGCAACACACCTGCAACCCCCCAATGCAGAATGCGCTGGTCCCAAAGGAACTAGTTGTAGGTGACTCTATTGTAAGGGAAATGGGCAACATACTGTGCAAAAAGGATAGATGGAACAGGACCAGGGTATGTCTGCCAGGGGCAAAGGTTGATAACGTTGTAGGGCAGATATCATCCTTTAAGGGAACAAAGGGTGATATTGTTGTATGCAGTGGCACAAATGATATTAAGAGTAAGAGACCGGCAGAATTACTTAACAAGTACAAGACAATGCTGGGAAAAAAGCCCTGAGTTAGGGTTGAATTTTAGTGTCTGCAATTCTGCCCAGACATGATAGGAGGGAGTATATGATGAGAGCCTTTTCGATCAATTCAGCCCTGGAGAGATTGTGCAAGGCTCAAGGGGGTAGAATTTTTCTCAGCCTGGTCTGTGCTTGTTAACAGGAGAGACTGCTTCTACAGGGATGGGATACACTTAAATAGAAAGAGTGCAAGAATATTTGCAGAGTTAGGTGGGTCAGAAAACTGCTAGCTTGGGGGGGGGATACACGGACTAATAGATTAACAGTAGCCGCTGGCAGTCGTAAAAGTGATTCTTGCACTACTTCTATTGAAATGCAATTGAGCAGCAGCCTGGAAAGCAAGGCAATGGGAATTTCCAGGACTGCTGGGAATCATAGTGGAACAAGTAAATACATGTGCTGTGTTAGGGTAACTAAGAGTAGAAGCAGGTGCATGTATACTTGCATGTACACCAATGTTAGGAGTATAGTTAATAAATTCGATGAGCTTGAAGTGCTAATCAAGACATCAAAGGCAGATGTTGTTGGGATATCAGAGATGTGGTGTCACACAGATATAAGGAATGCAGAACTGGAATTTGGGGAGTACAATGTGCATAGGAAGGATAGGTAGCCAGGAGGGAGTTATTAGTTAAGAAACACAAATCCAAGGAAGTGAAGCCAACTAATGTGGGTGGACAATGCTATGTTGGGTCTGTTTGGTGTGACATAACCACTAGGAAAGGAAAAATATCATAATCTGATGAGTACAATGAATCTATTTCATCAAAGCTAGGGGCTCTTTCAATTTAGGGGCCCTTTCTTTCAATTGATTCCCTGCTTCTAAACTCTCTTGATCGGAAAGAGGAACGAGAAAAAAAAAGAGTTTCTGATTGAGTACTTGGCAGGTTCTCTCATTTCATTGTCTCTGTAGTCAAGTTCTTGAAAGAAGTTATTCACACTTGAATTAAAGTGCTTACAGAAGGCAGTAGCTTTTAGCTCGTCATCTGAAATGAGTACCTCGTTTTCAACTACATCTCCAAAGTAGCTTCGTTATTTCAGTTTTCTTCCCGGTTATAGTTTGTTCAAAATTGTCCATTTTTTCTTGCTTGTTATGATACTTGTAAGTTGAGAACTATAGTATTTTCTTTTCTCTGACCGAATGCAGTCAGTGACTTTTTTTCTGTACGTTGTGTATTTAGTTTTATCTGCCTCGATTCCTGTTGCTCTAGCAATTCTTGCAAGGTTGTCTCTTTTCTTTAACATATTGCAAATCTTGTTTGAGATGAACGTGCATATTTTCCCTCTTGGCCTGGTGGCCTTCTTATTCCCTGGTCTCCTGATATATGACACGTATTTTTCATAGCATATTTAGGATATGCTTAAAAAAGCAGTTAGTTGCAATTTCAGGATCACTTGTAGCAAGCACTCCATCCCACGATGACTGCTGCAGGTCATGACAAAGCTGATTGAGAGTCTGGAGTGACAGATTTGAAAGTGTGCATGATCTCTGCTCATTTATTTCATTTTCGATTACCATTATGCATTGCAATACATCAAGTATTGCATACGTGAGAGAGCATTCCCAAACTGCGGTCAAGAAGGGAATTGTGGGACTCTCCCATTTTAGTCGGGATATCTCCATCAGTAAGAACAGAGAAACCATTTGAAGTAATGACGTCTAGGAGGTCTTGCACCTGGGAGGAAGAACTTTGAAGAATGTTAATATTAAAGTCACCAATCAGTAGAAGGCTTAGGGATTTGCTTGTGAAATGAGATAGTGTTGTCAAGAGTTACAAGGAAGCTGTTAACTGAAGCTGAGGGAAGTCTGTATAGACACTCGATCACCAAAGGCAATGCGGATAAAAGTGAGTTCACAAGCAGGCAGATTTGAGATAGGAAAGGCAGAGCATTGCAGATGACTATGAACAAAATAGCAACTCCACCACCTTTCTGAATCACCTCTGCAACCTTGAAAAAGAAAGTAGTCTGGAATTTGGATTGAAACCTCAGGAGAGAACCAGGTCTCAGTAAAAACCATCAGGTCTGGATGCAGATTCCATGATGTCAGTTGAGCGAGGATTTCATCATTATGTTTTACAAGACTGTGTGCGTTCATACAGAATACAGCAGGCTCCCGTTATAACGTGGTTCACTTTACACTGATTCGCTATAACGCTGTTCTTATCTTATAACCCGTATCTGACTATAACGCTCTTTTACAGATTGCATTTTTGGCATATTTAACGAAATCGTTTCATTTGATGGAGTCAATAGCTTGAAAATGAATAGCAAAACAGCATTAAAACGTTTCCCACACGGTGAAATTTTCTTGCATGCTAATTTAATTGCAGTACAGTGACTTGTTACGTAGTTGTGAGATCAACGTTTTAAAAAATGATCAAGTATATTGCTTGTAATATTTGCGTTATATGCATTTATCCAAAGTCTAATCATCGATATGATGATTAGACTTTGGAACAAGTAAACTGTATCATAATTAATGCAACCAACGCAATTACATTTTCGAAGAGTTAATAATGGCCGATAGGAATGAAAAAGCAACAAGGTCTGGGTGCAGTACGAAATAAATGTAAGAAAAAGACTGAATTTGAAAATTAAATTAGACATTTTGAAGCGAATCGATTCCGGTCAAAGACAAGCAGATGTGTTCCATAATTTAGGACTTGCAAGTTTAACTGTAAGAACAATTATAAAAAAAAAAAATAAAGAATTAATTTTAGCAACAGGAAAGATAGCTGTTCCATTGCAAGCAACTAGGGCTAGGCCGGCTATTAGGATTGAAATGGAAAGACTTTAACTAATTTTATTGAAGATAATATCCAATGCAGAATTCAGTTAAGTTAAATATTATTTAAAAAAAAAAAAAAAAAAAAAAAAAAAAAAAGAGAAAGAGATTAGCCAATATGATGATATGAATAAAACTCATCTAAAAAAAAAAAAATGTGGAACCATTTAAAACTTGTAAGGGCTGGTTGAATAGATTTAAAATCCAGGGAGAAGCCGCAAGTGCAGAAGGAGCCGAAACTTTCAAAAAAGAACTTGTTAAAATTATTGAAGAGGGGTATTATGTGTTATACTTATCAACAAGTTTTTAACACAGATAAAGCAGGACTTTTGTGGAAAAGAATGCCTAAAAGAAGTTTCATATTGAAAGAAGAAAAAACATGCCAGGTTTCAAAGCGGCGAAGGATCGGGTGACTTTATTGTTGGGTGGTAATTAAACTGCGGGGGATTTAAAATTAATACCCCTTTTAGTTTATTTGGAAGAGGGCCAAAGTTCAAACCAAATTCGACACATTTTCCATAATTAAATCAATTTAGATCAATTAACATTTGGAATGAATGGAACAGTGGAATGGAAGGGGTTTTTTTTTTTTTTTTTGGGCTGATGCTGTATAAGCTTGCTTTCTTGCATCATATTTCCATACTAATGCTAATATTGATAAAAACAGTCAGGTTTCATCTATGTTTATACGAAGACTATAAATTAATTACCTGCCAACCATTGTTTCATTTCTGAAACAATGGTTGGCAGGTAATTAATCACTAATGAGTATGCTACTACAACCTGTTTTCCAGACAATTAGATAGATTTGCTAAGAAATGGCAATTGAAGTTTATTGAGATAGTAATATTTAATATTGAATGGGTAGCAGTAATCCCAGATTAACATACTGCTGTGCAGTACAACACTCAGGGCAGCTGAGCATGAAAAAAACCTAGTGGCACTAATAACAATGAAATACAGGAATTTTGTTAGCAGGGATAAGGAGGTGATTATTCCATTGTACAAGACCACTTCTTGAATATTGCATAAAGGTTTGGATGCCTCATTTTTGGAACGATGTGGATCGCTTTTGGAACATGTGCAGAGAAAGGAACAAAATGTTTCATTTCTGCAAATTGCATCCTTCGGAGGTTAAGCACCTTTGGTATTTATGGACTCGGAGTAGCTCAATGCTGATGGAATACTTCCTTCCAATACCCACATAAGCAGAGGGATAAAATCAAATTGAGGCAGGATGGTTGCACAAGTTCTACCTATGTCCATGTGACTGTCTGGCCTTTCTAAAGGTAATCCACTATTATGCTGATGCTTTTTTGATAGTGAGAACCTGTTATTATGGATTGTACATATTCAGATGGAATGCCCAAGACTGACAGTTTGAATCAAAACTATCATTTGTAGTCACTTGCTACCAGATCATGCACACTATCAAACAACTTTTGGAGTGATGGATGTTGCAGGTCTTCCGCTGTGTGGCTCATCTTCCAGGCTCTCCCATCCCCCCCCCCAAATATTGGATGACTGCAGGATCAAGATCTATAATTTAAAAAAAAAAAAAAAATACAATTTTTGACTGCATGAAATGTGGTGGGTTACTATTTGAAGTGTTGTACATTAACCCTTTCAAGGAAATGATACCCCACTATGCTTGCAGTGCACTTCACCACTAACGTAAAACCCAATTTCTATTGGGTGTACTCATTAACGACTGCCACACCCACGTCTTTCCAATCCCTCCCTAACTCACAGGAGTCTCTTCAGCTTAGTCATATTGTTAGGGACAACACCAATTTAACTGAGTTTTTCCATTATCTAAAACTGATTAATATATATATGCTCTTTCTAAACCCATCTTAATAACCTGCACAGTCTCTCTCTCTACAGGAACAGGTACAATTTGGCCATGGCAGCCCTTGCACCCAAAAAAAAAAAAAAAAAAAAAAAATACCCACTATAACCACTACCCTTTTAAACTCCCCTGATATACTAATACTGGAAAAATTACATTTATTATAATCAGCATTTTGGTTTTGTCATTACTTTTTTTTCTTATCAAAGGCTTGAAGGCTGCAATAAGGCAAACTTCCAATGCATGTCCAGTTATTAATTCATACAATTTGTGCGGTGATCATTACTTTATGAAAGAATGTACTCTGTCTACTCTCCTATCAATCTGACTCAGTACACACTGCATACGTTAACTAACTTGTTTTTATTACATACTGTAATGGTGGAAGTGCAGAATGTAACAATCTAAACCTTGCCATTTTAGAACAGGGATAAATTATCAAAAATGAGGAAATGATGCAGCAGTGCAATTAAAAATTACACATCCTCTTTTATGTACACTTTTAAAAAACATGTTATTGAGAGGATAGTAAAATGAAAACTTGAATTTTAAGAAATTTTAGTCAAAAAGATGATCAAGTGGAATCAGCGTTAATTTTCTTAGCAAATTCTAAAGCATTCTACAGAAAGCAGAAGAACTTGCTGAGAAAATGGTTGAAACTTCCCATTTCACCCATCCATTAATTCCAAAAATTTGTCTAGTTCTTCCTTGAATTTAAGCTATCAGCTTCCACAAAGACAGATGGAAGATTATTCCAGTAATCAACTACCTGCTGGCTAAAGGCATATTTCCACACATCTAATCTGGAACTGTCTTTCCTCAATTTGAATTCATACTCTGCAGGTGCATAATCTGAGCAAGAGGAATAATCTCATCAGCATTGAGCTTGCTCAAACCATTCAGGGCCTTATACACCTCGATCAGATCACCTTGCAGATGCTGCAATTTGCAAACTTAAGCCTCTTTTGGTAGCTTGGTTTTGGTTTTGTGTTTATTGGCGCAAAAACAGCTACGGTTATACTGCGCCAAGAAACAATTAAAATAACAATAAAGATAAATTCTGGTAACCTTTAAAAAGGTTACCTCGTCAAATTGTTATTTATATATGTGGGTATATATTAGTAGCTTTTAAAAATTTAAAAACTACCGACACGTGGTCGTTGTCTGATAAAATCTGACTGAGTGTATAAGGCTCAGTCGGACGAGTAAAAGCGGTAAAATATATATTGCGAACATGGGTAAAATGAACGCAATCTATTAAAATATGCTTTACAGTTAAAACGGTGTCGCAAGACTCGCACATAGGAGGGTCATCCGCCCTCAGCAGAAAAGAATGTGTCAAATGACTGTGTCCTATGCGGAGTCGGGCAAGAACAACTTCCTCGCTCCGATTCCTGCGCAGACTAGACTGCCATATTTCTATTACAGGCTTTATTTGGTATAATTTATTTGTTCTCTGTCTGTGCCACAGTTCTTGCCATTGGGAATATATCTTGTTGCGTATTATTTGCCTGTAGTCTGTATAGGGGACTGACAGGCAACAATTACGAGTGGGTGTTGCTGATTTGGCTGCAGCGTCAGCCAAATCATTTCCATTTATCCCAATGTGGCTAGGAATCCAGCAGAAGCGGATATCAAACTTGTATTCATGAAGAGAATGTATCTTCTGCTGAACCCAACAGAGAACTGGATGAGAATTGTGTCTCAGAGATAATAAAGCCTGTAATGCACTCGAAGAGTCAGAATATGTTATTGACCTTTGGAATTGACAAGTTCGAATGTGATCCAAGGCTAGCTCTATAGCATACAGCTCTGCAGTGTATATGGTGGATTCAGGAGGAATCTGCTGAGATATTATAGTGTCCGGAAAGACAGCAGCAGATCCTACGCACGATTCAGACTTCGAGCAGTCTGTGTAAACGGACAGGAAGTCTGAGTGCTCAGCTTGGTGGGCAGAGTAGAGCTTCTGGTAGACAGATGATGAGGTCTCAGACTTTACCCATTTCTTAAGGGAAAAGTCGCATGGTGGGGTCTGAGCATGCCAGGGTGGAAGAGTTTCTTTTGGTGTTTGTGCCACCTTGTCTACCATGATGTTAAACTCTCTGATTAGCTCTTGGACACGAATACCAAAAGGTCGGTTGGCAGTCTTACGGGTATTGTACAAGTTTTCCCAACGTGGCTCAAACACGGATGCCCACGTAGGATGGTCTGGCAGGGATTTCAACTTTAAAGCATAGTTTAAAGACAACTGCTTACGTCGAAGGGATAACGATCGTTCGTTTGCTTCGACGTATAAGCTCTGGACAGGAGATGTTCGAAAAGCTCCAGTAGCGATACGGAGAGCCTGATGGTGGACAGGGTCCAGCCATCGGAGGACACTATCTCTAGCTGAGGAGTATACCTGGGACCCGTAGTCTAATTTGGGTCGTACAAGTGCACGGTAAAGCCGTAGTAGGGTGCATCGATCTGCTCCCCAACGCGTTGAGGAGAGAGAGCGGAGAATATTGAGTCCCCTCGTGCATTTTGTACAAAGTTGACGAATATGTTCGAGAAACGTCAACTTCTTATCAAACACAAGTCCCAAGAATTTTGTGTCTGACACTACTGGAATAACATTTTGCCCGAGCCTTAATTCAGGTTCAGGATGAAGATTACGCTTGCGACAAAAGTGTACGCAAACTGTCTTCTCCGGCGAGAACCTGAAGCCATTAGCAAGTGCCCAGACATTCAGATTATCAATGGCTTTCTGCAGTTGTCTTTCAATAACCCTCATGTTGCATGACTGACAAAATATGCTAAAGTCATCAACATAGAGGGCACAGTTTACAGTTGGAGGAAGTTGTTCTGTGATGGAATTGACTTTGATGGCAAAAAGCGTGACACTTAATACTGATCCTTGTGGTACTCCCTCCTCTTGGCTGAAGGAACGAGAGAGTGAGGATCCCACACGAACTTGGAAAGATCGATTGGCTAAAAAGTTTTTAATAAAAATGGGGAGTTGCCCCCTAAGGCCAAGGCTATGCAGATCTTTTAAGATGCCAAATCTCCAAGTTGTGTCATACGCTTTCTCCATGTCAAAGAACACCGACACCAAGTGTTCGCGTTTTAGGAAAGCATCCCGGATGGATGCTTCCAATCTAATAAGATGGTCCAAAGTGGACCGGTTCCTTCGGAAGCCGCACTGGATGTTGGAGAGAAGGTCATTTGACTCGAGATACCATATTAAACGAGAATTAACCATTCTCTCCAGGATTTTGCACAAACAGCTAGTCAGAGCAATAGGACGATAATTGGTGGTGACTTTTGGATCCTTTCCTGGCTTAGGAAAGGCAAGAACGATTGCCTTTCGCCAGGAGTCCAGAAACTGCCCTTCAGTAAAGATTCTGTTATACAGAAGGAGCAGACAATCCATAGATTTTGGTGAAAGATGTTTAATCATTTCATAATGGATGCCATCTGGTCCAACGGCACTTGCTTTGGAAAGAGTGAGGGCTCTTTTCAGTTCCTCTATAGTGAATGCCCCGTTGTAGGGATAGAGGCCCTTGGTCTTAAAATTAAGTGCTTGCTTTTCCAGTTTATGTTTAAGGACCAGGAACTCTGGGGAATACGAAGATGTTGCAGAGATGTTAGAGAATGTTTCCCCAAGAGCATTGGCTATTGCAGTTGGATCTGCAATAGCGCATCCATTATAATCTAGGATTGAAGAAGGGTGGGATGTATATTTTCCCTTCATTTTCCGGATTTTATCCCAGACTACCTTAGAGTTGGTAGACTGGTTAATAGATGATGTAAAACGGATCCACGATTCCTTTTGACTCTGACGACGGATGTAGCGTGCTTTGGCTCGTGCACGCTTGAAGGCTATAAGGTTGTTTGTGGTAGGATATTGGCAAAATATCCCCCACGCTTTGTTTTGAGCCTTTTTTGCTGCTGTGCATTGTGAATTCCACCAAGGTTTGGGAAATGGTGGAAACCGGGCTGATGTTTTTGGGACAGCATTCGCAGCTGCTTGGACAGTATTTTCTGTGATGTACTTAACTGCATCATTGATAGGCTCTTGACTGACTGTGCTAAGATCAAAATTTGCCTGATGTTGGAAGGCAGTCCAGTCAGCCTGATCAATCTTCCACCGTGGTAACCTGAAGGGAAGACATGGTCTCCCGCTGTGTAACAGGTTATCACAGGGAAGTGATCGCTTCCGTATGGATTCTCCTCCACTTCCCAAGTGAGTGAAGGGAGTAGAGAAGGGGAGCAGATAGAGAGATCAATGGCAGAAAAAGTACGGGTAGGCATGTGGAAGAAGGTGTTTGTTCCAGTATTTAGAAGGGAAAGGTCATTGTCATTTAGCATACGCTCTATGACTCGTCCCCTTCTGTTGATGTTAGCACTACCCCACAGGGTGTTATGTCCATTAAAATCCCCGAGAAGTAAGAAAGGGGGAAGCAGCTGCGTTAGAAGATCATCAAGGTCTGCCTGGGTGATGTCAGTCCCAGGTGGCAAATAAATGGAGCACACAGTTATTAAAAATCCCACTGAAAGGCGAATTGCAACAGCCTCTATGCTAGTTGTAATTAGCAAGGGCTGCACTGGGGTCTGGTTACCCACGAGGATAGCCACTCCCCCATGTACAGAGCCATCCGCAATTCTATCCTTTCGAAAAAATGTGATGTTGTGCATGGTGGGATCATCATTTGCCTTTAGATATGTCTCCTGCAAGCAAAAGCAAACTGGCTCGTGCTTTTGCAGGAGGGCCTTGATGTCATCAATGTTTCGCCGGAATCCACGACAATTCCATTGTAGGAATTTAGCCATTATTTTGGCTTGGTGGGTCCATCAGGCGGCTTCCGAGGTGCTGAGGGCTTACTTTTATCAGTCTTGGATTTGTCCTTTTTGGGGAAGAATGGACGCTGTCCGTGTCCATTTCCTCCTCCGCGAAGAGTTCCAAGACTGACTCTTCGGGTACCTCCTTCTGCTCGACATCCATCTTTTCTTGGGTACTAGGGGGGACTTCCCCTTTCTTATTCTTTTCTTTCATAATTGTCTTTGTTACTTGTAGGAGGTACCGATATAGGAGTGGCAGCTGATTGGTCCTTTTGTGCAGGTTTTTGAGAAGTTAAGAGATACTGCGCGATGGGAGTGAAAGACTCCTTTGGAGGAATGGTCATGTCCGTCTGAGTTCCGACGGAACATCTCCCTGCTACCTTCTGGGCATAGGTAGGTTTGTTGATATTCAGGGGTTTGACCGATTTCCTTGCCTCCTGGTATGATATATTTAGCTCTGCCTTCAGCCGTTGAATTTCTTTTTCTTCTTTCTGGCATGCTCGTGAGTAGGCCGGGTGTTCGCCCTCACAGTTAATACAGGTGGGTTTTGTGGCTGAACATGCTGCTGTTTCGTGGTCCTTTGCACCGCATCGAGCGCATGCAAGGACTCCACGGCAGGCCATTTGAGAATGTCCATACGTCTGGCATTTAAAACACCGCAAAGGGTTCGGAATGTATAGACGCACTGAACAGTTGATGTATCCAGCTTTTATCTCGTCAGGAGGTTTAGGAGAGTTAAAAGTCAGGATAACGCTCCTGGTTTTAACTATTTTTCCATCCCTTCGCGCAGTAATTCTCTTGACGGCAATAACTCCCTGGGGTTTTAATTCGGAGCAGATTTCCTCCTCGGTTACGTCGAGAAGGTCCCACTCCGAAATGACACCTCTCGATGAATTGAGTGTTCTGTGTGGTCTGTTCTCCAATTGATGTTGCTCGGAGTAGATGTTCGGATTGCCTGTCATTTTTAGTTTCAATTAAGAGGTCTCCAGAACGGAGCCGCTTAACTGATTTGGGAGAACCTGCTAACCCGTCTAACCCTTTTTGAATAAAAAAGGGCGACATTTTACCAATCGGTTTTTCACCGGTTGAGTGCATAATCAGGAACCTTGGAACAGGCCCTGATGGTACTTCTGTTCGCTGCCTCTTTGTACTAATAGTACTATCTGGGTCTTCGTCGATGTTTGCAGATAGGGACCGGGTTGGGGCCCCTGAAGAAATGAGTTTATCAGGATTCATAGTTTTTTTAATTGTTCAGTGCCCGGGCTCCCCACCCACCACGGAGCCCAAAGGGACGCCCACTACCCGGCATGCAATAAATGCGCTCGGGAGTGGGACGCCAGGGCTACCCAGACACTATACCCGCACCGCCGCCAGCCTGAATCCTGTCCCTCGGACCATGAGGGTAGGGGCGTGGCATTGACACAGTTGACCCTCGCAGGCGAGCCTACTAGCCGATTGATCCTAGCCGGGCCTTCCAGGACCACCCGTCTTGTCGAAGCAGGGGCCAAAGTGGTGTATTGAAGCTGGGCCCCTCAACCACCAGGATCCCCCTTTCCGAATTTCCACGGGTCGCAGCGCACGGCAAACACGCCGGATTCCATTGATGTAAGCCCGGAACCTAGGCTGTGGGCGTTGGATCCCAGTGATGCTAGTCTGGAAGTCCAGCAGCATCACTGGGAGGTCCCCTCACCACGTACAGGTGCCCACGTCGAGGGGCCTCTTTTGATAAGAGCAACCCTTAGGTCCAATCACAAATATTGTTGCCCTTCTCTGCACTCGTTCCAGCATACTTCCTATAATAAGGCCTCAATATACTGCAGTTATAGTTCAGACACAGTATGAATTTGTCAAGGGGAAATCTTGTCTGACAAATTTGATTGGATACTATGATGTGTCACAAAGGAATTGTATGCATGAATAATTTTGATCATGTACTTGGATTTTAGGAAAGTATTTGATACTGTGGCACATGGAAAACAACTGTACAAATTGGGGCAGTATGGCATTAAGGGCAAGTTGCTACAATGGATAAAAGGATGGTTATCAATGGACACTGCTCTTTATGGACAATGTTATTAGTGCAGTCCCCCAGGGTTCAGTGCTGGGCTGATTGTTTTTTTTTTTTTTTTTTTAATGTAAACTCCAAACACGAGAGGTATTAGAACCTATAGTTACAACGAGGTTGAGAAGACGAAAGAAGATATTTGTTGACATTGGACTTAAACTTCTATAGACTGTAATTTTCAGGAAATACGTATGAAGGAAGGTTGTTCCAGAAAACGGCAGTTGAATGAATAAACGTGGAAGATGAAAAGTTGGTTCTGTGAGTTTGAAGTTGGACAGTAAATGGATGTTGGCTGGTGGTGGCACGTGTTCGGACTGTTTTGAAAGAGAGAGCAGGAAAGATAGAAGCTAATTCAGAAGAACAGTGCCCATGGAAGTATCTGTAGAAGAGGCATGCAGCAGAAACAGTACGTCTATGAGACGGAGTGCAGAGACTCTGTTAGAGATGAGTCATTAATTAACCTAACTGCCCTCTTCTGAATGAAATCAAGAAGCCTGAGAGTGGTTTTGGGGGCACCACCCCAGATGTGGGAACAATATTCCATGGCAGGGCAGATTTGCGATTTATAGAGAGTGAGCAGCTGTTTGGAAGAAAAGTAACGCCGAGAGAGAGAGAGAGAGTTTTTAGATGCAGAAGAAGCAATATTTGTAATGTGCTTGTGCCAAGAGAGATTAGAAGTCAGGGTAATCCCCAAAAGAGATATATCATTTTGCCTGGAAATCGGAGTGTCACTAAAGATAAGCATAGGAGCAGAAGAATCCTTTTTGCGAGATATAAAACAAGACTGAGTTTTAGAAGGGTTGAAATCAACCAAGTTCTCTTTGCCCCACTGGAGAATTACCTGAAGATCGGCATTTAAGGAGTTGGTAGCAGATTTTCAAGAAATTTCAGCTGATTGAGCAGCACAAGGTTTCTCAAAATGGAAAGTGGAATGCAGTGTGCTATCATCGGCAAAACTACGGATAGGATTTCCGGTCAATGGAAGGTCATTAATATACAATAGGAAAAGAGTGAGGGAAAGAACTGAGCCTTGGGGGACACTGGCATTAGTGGAGAAGTTAGAAGACAGAGAACCATCTACCATCACCCTCAGTGAGCGATCAGAGAGAAAACTGGATAACCAATTATTAAAACCAGTTGGTAAACCATAAGATGGAAGCTTGTTTAGAAGACCTTTATGCCAAACACGATCGAAAGCCTTTGAGATGTCAAGAGCAACTACTTGTGTTTCACCGAACCTTTCCATTGAATTAGTCCATAAATGGGTAACATAAGCCAGAATATCACCAGTGGATCAACACTGACTGAACCCATACTGGCGATCGTTGATCAGATGGAAGGTTTCTAGGTAGTTTAAAATTTGGTGGTTAATTGATTTCTCCATTACTTTAGAAAGAGTAGTAGTAATTGCAATGGGACGATAATTGGATGGGAGGGATTTGTCACCCTTTTTAGGAACTGGCTGGATATGAGCAAATTTGCAAGCAAAAGGAAAAACAATTGGGGAATAAGAAAGTGAAAAAAGGTGGCAAGAATAGGAGTAAGTTCAGGAGCACAGGTTTTGAGAACAAGTGGAGAAATACGATCGGGACCTGGAGCTTTCTTAGCATCAAGATTCGTCAAAATCCTTCTGACATCCTTTTGACGGAAGACCACAGGAGGCATTGAATGGAGCGTGTTGGGAATAGTGGGAGGTGTTTTACCAAGATCATTAATGCATGAGTTGAAAGAAAAATGGGATACCAGCAGGTCAGCTTTATCGTTGGCTGAAGTGACAACAGAACCATCTGGTTTGGATAGACTTGGGAGCAGACATGGGCAAAAGTTGCGGCCATTAGCTTTGGCAAGAGACCAGAATGCTCGGCTACTGTTAGGGCATGAAGCAAGTTTTTTACTCTTAGCCTGTTCAAACTCTAGTTTGTACTGGTTAATAACTGCTTTACAATTGCTGCGAGCTTGGTGTAGGCATAAAATGAAACTGAAGAATTAGAAACAAGCCAATTATGATATGCAACGTTCTTCCCTTGAACAGCCTTAGCACATTTATTAGAAAACCAAGGTTTAGATAAAGGACGAGATTTTAAAGTGGAATGTTGGATAAAGGATTCCATTCCTGCAAGAATAATTTCACTGACACGATCTGAGCAAAAGTTGACATCAGAACTTTTGAAACAGTAATCCGACCAAGGAAAAGAAGAAAAGAAGTGTCGCAGGTCATCCCATTTTGCATTCTTGTAATGCCAAACAACACAAGGTGGGAATGGCCATGATATAAAAGGTTCCATTGGAGAAGAGACAATCACCAAGTTGTGATCTGAAGTGCCTAAAGGACCTCTCACTTCGACTGTGTACTTAGAAGGGTTGTTTGTGAGAAAAAGATCAAGTGTATTGCCTGTATGATTAGGATTGTCCGATTTTCTTGTAGGTAAATGAACAATCTGTGCAAGATCATTAGTAATTGCAAAAGCCTCAGCATCTTGACCAGCTGGGTTGGTGTGACTAGAAAACAGAGTTGTGAACATTAAAATCACGAAGGAAAATTACCTCACTGTTAGGAAAGTTGGACTATAGAAAGTCAAGTTGCAAAGAGAGGAAATCAAAGAGCTCCAAGTGATTAGTGGAGTTGGGAGAACGGTAGAGACAACAGATGAATCTGACACAACAAGGTAGAGAGATTTTAAGCTAGAGAAGATCAAAGAGAGGAGATTCCAAATTGCCAAGTCTCTGACAGGGAATATCAGAACAGACATATGAACAAGTACCACCTTTGAGGCGAAAAGAATCATACAGCAAATAATTTGGCATCTGAGATGAGCAGTAGTGAAATCAACCGATAACTGAGATTTTTTAAGAAAAAGTACATGGGGTTTGGCAGACTGCAAGTGGAAATGGACATTGTTGAGATTAGAATTGAGACTGCGTATATTTGTGAAATGAATTAGGAAGTGCTTGGGAGGCTTAGATCTTTTCGCAGATAAGCTTGCTCTATTAGTTTGACAATTCATGGTGTTCATAATATTAAGAAAAAGTGGGTGGGTCATGCTGTATGAAGTAATGAAATTTTTGGATATGGCGTACACGTGGTAAGAATATAACCAGATCCTTGACATAATGTGGCCTCTACAATGCTCCT
Organism: Mastigoproctus giganteus; assembly: GCF_048544385.1. Taxonomy (NCBI): domain Eukaryota; kingdom Metazoa; phylum Arthropoda; class Arachnida; order Uropygi; family Thelyphonidae; genus Mastigoproctus; species Mastigoproctus giganteus. The sequence goes on along the minus strand of NC_143587.1, from coordinate 174,396,433 downwards.
CGCATACACACTACTCGGACTCCCTCCAGTCACTATCTGGCAGAGTAGAGGTAGCAAGATTATACACTAGCTGATCCGGAAGCCTCCTAGAGAGTTACCAATAGGTTCGGTCCGGTGTACTAACTAGCGGCCGGCCTGCGAACACTGTTTTAGAGCTGTACCCTCGAAATGTAAGGAATATTGGATCTCACCATGATGTTCATCATAACCTCAAAACTTATCAATCATACTGCATGATGGAAGAGATGGGTAAGGGTTGACCGGAACTTAGCTCTAGAGACCAGAGACATGGGTTCCACCACTTCAAGCCTCCAATAAGCAAAGTGGTGGTATTGCACCGGTTGATGATATTCATCTACCGCCTAGTACTTCCTGGCACAGACCGTCCGTACTTCGTCGAAATTGGGTCCACTTGACTTGAGTGTTACCCGAATATCAGTTCCATCAGCGTTTTAGACTCACAGGTAGCAAATACAGCTTGTCTGGCATATCTGAATGTCTGTGACAACCTCAAGGACCAATGTTGTTGTGTATTCGTCAACGATATTGATGAGGGTATATCAGGATTAATGATACAAAGGTTGGCAGGGTTGGTAATGACAGTAATGACAGTATGCTACTGCAACAGAATCTGGAATAGTTGATCAGATGGGTAGCAGTAACCCCAGAGTACCATATCAACTGGGTGGTACTACACTCGGGATACTGGAGAATGAAAGTGACATGACCTTTGAGTAATTGTGCAGTCAGATTTGAAGTTTTCTGAGCAGTGCAAAAAGGCTCATGAGAGTTGCTCATGGTGTCAGTGATATACAGAAATTTTGCTAGCAGGGATAAAGAGATGATTATCCCTTTGTATAAGGCAATGGTCAGGCCACACCTTGAGTACTGCATACAGGTCTGGAGGACTCATTTTAGGAAAGATGTAGAGCTGATGGAAAAAGTACAGAGAAGGGCAATGAGATTTGTGTTACCAAGAAAGGCTTAAGTTCTGGAGATTTAGACACCTGTAAGGTGATCTAATTGAGGTGTATGGCCTTGAGCAAGCTCAGTGCTAATGGGATTCTTCCTGTTTCTCAGATTACTCACCTGAGGGGGCAAAAATTCAAATTGAGGAAAGACAATTGTAGAATAGATGTGTGGAAGTTCGCATTTAGCCAGTGGGTGGTTGATAGTTGGAACAAACTTCTGTTATAGTGGCGGTTAGCAACTTATTTAAGTTGCTAACCTCCACTATAAAAACTTATTTAAGTTGCTAACCTCCACTAGACAGAACTAGACAAACATTTGGAGTGATTGGAAAGGGGTTTTTTTTTTTGGATAATGCTATATAAGCCTGATAAACCTTCGTCAATATCATTGATAAACAGTGAAAATAACAATGAGCCCAACACCGAACTCTGGGGGAGATTCCACTAATAACATTAGTCACAAAGAGCAGTATCCATTGATTTTCTCTGTCTGTGCAAGATCCCAGGAAGCTTTAGTTGTAAACAATATAATCATCAAAGAAAATTACTTACTGTTAAAAAAGTTGGACCGGAGACAGTCAAGTTTTAAAGTGTTAAGTGATTGGTGGAGTTTGGAGCACAATAGAGGCAACCGATGATTTTGTCAGAATGTGGTAGAGGGATTTTCAGCCAGAGAAGATTCTAAATTATTAAGTCTCATGGGGAATATCAGAGTACAGGTATTACATTTGAAGTGATTTCTAGACAAGATCACCCATCTCTGCTTGTGATTTCCATGACATCTAATCTCTCTCTCTCTCTCTCTCTGCCTGCATAAGCATAGCATCTTCTGTATATAAAAACTTTTTTTTTTTTTTCTTTCACTCTCAGTGTCACTTTTCTTTCAAACATTTGTTCGCTCTTTACAAATCACAAATCTGCTGTTCCATGGAATATTGTTCCCATATCTGGGGCAGCACAATGAAACCTCTCTCAGCTTTCTAGATTCCATTCAAAAAGAGGGCAGTTAAGTTAATTAATGACTCACCTCTAACACTCTCTCACATACATTCTGTTTCTGCCACAAGTCTTTTCTATTGATACTTCCATGTGCACTGTTTTTCTAAACTGGCTTCTATAATTCCCCATCACCTTTTCAAACTATTCTGAACATGTGCCACATCCAATCAGCATATTTTTATTGTCCAGCTTTTGTTCTTCCTCGTTTATTCCTTCAACTTCATTTTCTGGAACAACCACCCTTTATACATATTTCCTGAAAATTATATTGTACAGCAATTGAAGCATAAGGTCAACACATGTCTTATTTCACCCTTCTCAATCTTCATCTCATGCATGCTACTAAGTAATATAGTTTTCAATTCTTGTGGTTTTCATAAATAAATAAAAATAAAGTTCTACGAGAGAAATGTTACTTACAATTTATATATTTTCTGTTCAAAATTAGCATGCTGTGAATGTTAAGCTGTAATTTTTTAAATGCTTAGCTAAATACAAAAATAGACTATATGACGTGAGGTTAAATATTATTTCGAGCACTGTTTATAATTACTCAATCCACAAGATTTCTTTGTGGAATTATAAATAGTGCTACTAAATCGCCACTAGCAACAGCTGTTAATTCAGTTAAGTATATCTTTTGAAATACTTGCTTGATTTAAATAATGAACCCCAGCTATGTAATCTGTGAAATAAAAACCACAAAAATCCAACATAGGTCATTAGCTTCATCACGACTGGAAAGAATTATGGTCATTTCCAGCTATTAAAACAGATTTTTTTTTTTTTTTTTTTTCCCCTCCCCAAGGCCAAACAGATTTCTATGGCCATGAAAATTAGCTGTGCACCTTTCCTATCATGGCAATGCTGCTGTTAGTGGATTTTCAAATACACTTTCTTGCTCAGTTGATGTTTACATACTTAGTATGAAATTTTTATGTGATGGATTTTGTATATTTATGTTAGTATTAGCCACAACCAATAAGAATTATTGCTTGTTAAATAGTATTCAATAAGTAAATAATCTAATTTAAAATCATTAGTAGTGATTTTTTTTTTTTTTTTTTTTTCCTTATTAGGAATATTTGGACTTAAATATCCCAGTACTTGACACACCTCCATCATCAAGTGATTCAGAAGAGGAAGATCCATACTGAAAATCTACTTTTTGGTGTGCTAAGATATGTTCACCAGTGTTTCCTAGTCACTCTACTTATGCTGTTACTGCTGCAGAAAAGTAACGAGCAGAACAAGCCAGATGTGTCATAATATCGCCCATTACTGAAAAAGTTTCTTCAGTAGTTCAACACCTAATGAAAATTAAGGTGTTGTGTTGTAACGTAACTTATTTATTTGTGTTGGCAGTCATATACTTGGTAAGAAAGTGAATGTTCTGTTGTGAAATACTCGCAGCATTAGAATAGTGGTACATATTCCTACAAACAATGAATATGCCAAAGAGAAAACTGTTTGCAGTGGACCAACTTGTGTTGCTCAGCAGTGCCTACAAATTGTATTATAGGAAATAACCAGAAACTGTGAAATAAAAAAACTCTCCAGTTATAGGTGGTCACCTTTCGTCGACGTCGGATTGTGTATTTTAATATTCAAAAGGTTGGAGGTGAACTGATTTTTGTGTTGAAAAGGCTTCAGCAGCGAATGTAGAATAGCATTACACACTTGACCACATTTTGTAATAAATTAGAAATGTATGTAACAGTAAATAAAAACCATTTCTTTTATGACTTCAACATCAATGTTACAAACCCTTAAAATGCTGAAGTGTGAATTTTCAAAATATAAGTTTGTCAAAAATCTCTTGCATTATGAAATTAAATACAGAAGGGGTTTTTTTTATTTATATGAATTTATTTTTTTATTTATATGAATTTAATTACTGTGGTCTTTAACTTACATTTAATGAGGATGAGGACGTTGTGGCTTAAATGGATCAAAAAGTTTTGGATCATTGCTATATTTTGGATCCTTAACAACATAACCCATCAGACCTGTAAGAAAATGAAATTTTAATAATTTTTAATGACAGCTATAAACATATCTATGTAAGAAAAATACTGACATTTCAAAGATAATTATATATCTTCCAATTGTAAGCTACAGTCAGTTTTAGTGAGAATTGGATGTAAATACAAGAGATTGTTTGGGACAGCAGAGTGTTATCTAAAATAATTTCTGTACTATTGTGGAGTGAAAAAAATTGCCAAAAGTGTCGGTGTAGAAAACTGGGTGATCTCAGTTTCAAGATAGGAAACAAGAATAATATATATTACTTTGTAATGGTGATACGTACAACTGTATTGAAAGTGACAATTAACGTTCCTTCCCCCTTCTAACAGTTTACCTAGTTCTTGACAATGGTTAGTGCAATAGCATCATTGTTATTCATAAGTGAATCAAAATTAATTGCAACACCAGGGTACCTAATAAGAGGTCAAATAGCCATCTGAGTGATTATATCCACTGAGTAAGTAACAACAGTCTCCTCCACTGGTAAAGCATTAGCATTAGTAGAGGCATTTGATGCAAGAAAGCAAGCTTATGCAGCATCAGCCAAAAAAAAAAAAAAAAAAAACCACTTCCACTTCACCCCTCTGTTCGTTCAAAATACCTGTCCAGCTGAGCCTTAAACTTATTTAGGCTATCAACTTCCACGACAAGGGATGGAAGTCTGTTACCAACCAACCACCCGCTGGCTAAAGGCAAATTTCCGCACGTCTATCCTACATCTGTCTTTCCTCAATTTGAATTTATGCCTCTCAGGTGATTATTCTGAGCGAGAGGAAGAATCCCATCAGCATTGAGCATGCTCAAACCATTCAAGGCTTTATACACCTCTATCAGATCACCTCGCTGGTCCTAGTCTCCAGACACTGTAATTTGCAAAACTTAGCCTTTCTTCGTAAGGGCACCCCTTTGTTCCATTCACTAATCTTGTTGCCCTTCTCTGTACTCGTTCCAGCAGCTCTACATCCTTCTTGAACTGAGGCCTCCAGACCTGTATACAGTACTCTAGGTGTGGCCTGACCATTGCCTTATACAAGGGAATAATCACCTCCTTATCCCTGCTAGAAAAATTCCTATATATCATTGACAATACACCATGAGCTACTCTTGCAGCCCGTCTGCACTGCTCAGAGAACTTCATATCTGCCTGCACAACCACCCCCAGGTCCCTTTCATTCTCTACCACTGTGTGTAGTACCACAGAGTTGATACGTTGCTCTGGGGTTGCTGTTTCCCATGTGTAGTACTTTACATTTGTCAATGTTAAACTTCATTTGCCACCTCTCAGCCCATCTGCTCAACCTTTCCAGATCCTGTTGCAGCAGCATAGTGTCAGTAGTGTCCTTGACAACCCTGCCTACCTTTGTATCGTCTGCAAACTTCGACATTAAGCTTGATATACCATCATCAATATCATTTATGAATACAGAAAACAATAGTGGACCCAATTTAGCATTTAGCAAATAAAGCATTGTTTATTCAAAGTAGTGCAATATCAGGCAACTCGTGGTGGTTTCACAATATGAAATATGATAAAAACCAAGCCATTGCGGTGATTCACATCCATTATGTCGTGTGAATTTCCTGCAGGTTGAAGCTATAGCCCTTCCAAATTCTTTCAGTTTACCTAGTTCTTCCATAAATTTCTTTAAACTTCTCAATTTCCAATCACTAGTCCCCAGATGCTGCAATTTATAGAAATAAAGCCTTTCCCCCAAGAGCACCCTTCCCCACTAATCCCACTGCTCTTCATTGCACCCATTCCAATTCTTCCTAAAAGGAGGTGTCCAGACCTGTATGCAGAACCCAAGATAATGCCTAACCTTATCTTATATTGCCTTATATAATGGGATAATCAGCTTCCTCATTATTGGCAAAATTCCTGCATATCATATGACAAAATGACCATGAGATGTCCTAGTAGCATAACTGCACTGCTCACTAAAGTCTGAATGCACAATTAACCCCCTCCCTCACATATTTTCTCCTCCACTACCTTCATGATGGTACCAGATAGGTTGGTAAGTTATTCTAGGACGGGGGTCGGCAACCTTTTTTGAGTAAAGAGCCATGTTTGTTCTAATTTAACAAAAAAAAAAAAAAAAAAAAAAATCCGAAGAGCCTCAACTCAAACTGGTAGGAGGGGAAGTTTTTTAAGAAACAGAATAGAGTGGGAAGGCATTTGCACTACTCAGGTAGTTAAAATTTCAAAATATTTTTTATTAAAAAATATATATTTTGAAATATTATTTATTAATACTAAAAAAAACGTAACAAACAACCAATTAGGTATGAACTAATGACTTTTGCTGCTGAACTTCTTGAGCGAGTCTCTCAACATCAGGCAAGTATGCCGTAATTTTCATCTTTTAACATGCTGAGAGACTCGCATTGTTCAGACAGTTTCTTGATTTTATTTTTAATATAGTTCATGTTCGAAAATATTTGCCTGCAGAAATACGTCGAGCCAAATACTGAGAAGTCCAAATGTAAAAATATTTTCAAATTTATATACAGGGTGATACACTACCAGTGCGACAAACTTGCAGGAGGTGTAGGGGGGGCACAAAGACGAATCGAAATTACATAGCATTGCAGGGTCCGAAATGCCTTCGTCATGCGGTAGAGGACGTTGAACGGGAGGTCGCGTGAACAGCGATCCTGCAGGAAGTCAGCATTTGTGAACCGTTTCTGTTGAAGAAACCAAGTAGCAAAAGTCCTCCGGAGTGGATAATCCGCAGGCTCCAATGATTGGAGCTTGCGGATTATCCACACCCGTTACAGTCCGCAGCTCCATACGCGAGGTGCATATCGGCCAGTTCAACGTTTGAATACTCGTCCATCCTACTGTCTCGGGAACTGGTTCGCAAATGCTGACTTCCAGCGGGATCGCTGTTCATGCGACCTCCCATTCAACGTCCTCTACCACATGACGAAGGTATTTTGGACCCTGCAATGCTATGTGATTCAGATTCGTCTTTGTGCCCCCTACACCTCCTGCAAGTTTGTCGCACTGGTAGTGAATCACCTTGTATGTGTCTGGTAAGCTACTTCACGCATCGAACACAATTTGGTCTTGCTTTTTCAACTCGTCTATCGCAGTCCATTTGTGCAGAATTGCAGGGACAGCCTTTTGCCTTTCCAAATCCTCAATTTCAGTTTTAAGGCATTTTAATTTTAGTCTTGCACTCCACATGTCCTTGATTTTTAAATCCTCTAACTACATTTCAAATTGTGCTTCATGTGGGCTAAAAGTTAGAGCCACAGTTACACGTCAAAGTAAACTTCAATTGCCAATTCTCAATACATCTAATTTTTCTAGATTGCAGTGAAATAACTTGATAACTGCCATTAACCATCCTGGCAAAAGCTTAATTACTATCATTAATTAAATACAGAAAACAACGAGCCCAACACTGAACTGTGGGAAACTCCACTAATAACATTACTCCGCATTGATAACCAGTCATTTATCTTCTCCCATGCAGTAATTCTTAAATGCTACACTCTCCAATTTGTACAGCAGTCTTACATGGTACAGTATCAAAAGCCTTTCTATATCAAAAGCCTTTCTAGTATTTGATGTCAAAATTATTTTTTGTGATACTGTGATACACAGTATAGTATCCGGTTCCTTTGTTATAGTATCACAGCATTAAAATAGTGATATCAGTTTAGTCAGATAACAATGACATCTTAAAAAATCCATGCTGTGACTGTATTCTAGATTAGACAGGAATACTTCCTGCATTACTTCTGTAATCAGAGGCTTCATAATTTTCCCTGGAACCGTCAAGTTAACAACACATTTGTAAATACTTGTCACCTTGTATGAGCTGGGGAATATATTTTTCACATCTCTATTCCATAGGGACCACCCTCTTTCAATATAATTGGATAGATCCCATGCACCCAGATACCTTTTTTACATTTTGCTGTACCGAGTGCGCACGGAAGATGCTTTATGTGAAAACATCTGACGAAAATCAGAACCGCTTTAAAATTGAACAGCTACAACCGAAGTTATGAAAGATGTAATATTTTATGCTTGTGCCGCTACATATTCTACTGAATCAATGTTTGGAAGAAGTAAGCAAAATCCAAGCCAATAGCATAATTACCCATTTGTTGCAATCAACATTTTTATTACATTCTATTTTTGGGTGCTGCTATAGATGTTTTCACATCAATAATTTTCTGATTAGTGAAGGGACTAAATGGCACACTGCTATAGCCTATGTTCAACACTACCAAAGTCAAATGCAGAGCGTTGCCGAGAGTATCGAACAAGCCAACAAAAGAAAATAAAAATGGAGGTAGCAATGAGCACGCAAGAACAAAGTCTATCAAGATTGTGCAAAAGACAAACAGAAAATAAAGCGTTGGATTTAGCAGTGCCTTCAACTAGTAATGCCACTCCATCTAACAATGATATACCCAAAGTAAGTATTAAATAAGTACAATGGAACATTTCTCCAATTGCAGAGCAGACGAGTTTAAATGATCAAGCTTCTTTTCCTTACACTGACTACTATTTACATAAAAACAGGTATCGAGAGTTTGAAAAATGATTTCTGTTCTGTATTTGCTATTGTCTGTGATTCGAAAATTACACAAAAAACCAGTTGATAAATATGCACCAATGATATGCACAGCATTTTCTGATGTTGACATTGATGGGATCCTTGCGTGTAATAGTTGTAGAGGATCACTTAAGAATAGCACCATTCCAGCACTATCTAATTTTAACGGCTTTGTCTACCTAGAAATTCCATCACGTTTACCAAAGTTGGATATGGTGACAGAGAGGATTATTTCTTACTATTCGTGCAAATAAGGCACCTGAGACTACAGACAATACAGCATTCTGGGCCTGTTACAGTCAACACGATGGTCCATCGCTTGCCAAGGGAGATTGACGATGATCATTGTATAAACATACATATAAAACACGATAAAATATACAAATCCAACTATTTGATTGGGTTAGTAAGAAAGCGAGATAAAGCGTGGCTTCAATATTTGGTCAACATGCCTCTCTATCGATTGTATCAAATCATGATGGATCAGTCATTTTTTGATGACTTCTTCCAGTCACAGTTCCCTGGGGAGCTGTTGTGGCCACCAACAAATTCCTTCAGCTGCATCGATCATGTGCTATACGAGCAGAAACGCAAAATGTCACACCAAAAAGTTCATTGTTCCCATCCTTCTGTGTAGTTGCAGGTCTTCCTTTAACAGTAGTTTTTGGAGTTGGTTTTGTTATGGTCTCTGTGGCATGCCATTGCCTACCACATGGCGATTTTGAAAGGGGCCAGCTTTAAATTGCTCTTATGCTGATCCTCAAACCTTATTGAAGGCTACATGGATTGAACAGGAACCTGGACAGCAGATGGTGCTGGAGCATTTGAGGAAGATGCTGGCTGATTTGAAGGAGGAGGGGGTTGTACTACAGGGTAATGAGGAGATAAAACTGTACCAGGTGCATAACCAAAAACAGGATATGGAGGAGGAGGAACAGTAGTGATGTACAGCATATCTGGAGAAGTTATTGGTGTTCCAGTGTGGTTTGGACTAGTACCATGATTTGAAGGAGGAGGGGGGTTGTACTACAGGGTAATGAGGAGATAAAACTGTACCAGGTGCATAACCAAAAACAGGATATGGAGGAGGAACAGTAGTGATGTACAGCATATCTGGAGAAGTTATTGGTGTTCCAGTGTGGTTTGGACTAGTACCAGGATAAGGAGGAGGTATAGGTGTGATACACACACAGGGTGTCTTAAAAATATTGGTACAAACGTTTAGGGGAGGTAGGTAACATCGAAAGGAATGTGAATCGCATAGGAAGCCATAACCGGAAATGTCACGGGTAAGTAGTAGCAGAGGCACAAGAAGCAGAAATGACACAAGACAGTAATTAGTGGCAAACATTTATTTGACATATTAACAATGGAGTACAAGATGGATGCATTTCATGATGTTACAACAGATTCTCGAAGGTTCCACCATGAGGTGCGATGCATGCGTGACCGACGCAGCATGGATTGACAGAAACGGTCGAACACACCTGGAGTTTCTTTGACAGTAGCAGCAGCGCAGACGAGCCTCGCCACGAGATCCATTTCCGTCTCCACAGGCAATTCATACATGATAGATGAGCCCCCCCCCCCCCCAGAAAGAAATCAAGGCTCGATAAATCAGGTGGACGTGGGGGCCAGGCAACGGGTCCACCCCGGCCAATCCGTCGACGTCCAAAACGCTTGTTCAAATGGTCACGAACACGCTTTCCATAATGGACAGGTGCCCTGTCATGTTGAAACCAAATGTTACGTCTCACATTTGCTGGAACATCGTCAAGTAACCCGTGTAGAACTTGTTCAAGAAAGATCCGATATTTAGCAGAGGTCCTGCGGGATGGTAACAGGTATGGGCCGGCTAAGCAGTCACCGACCATACCTGCCCATACATTTATTGCGAAGCGATATTGTGCCGCATGGGGGCACACACAGTGTGGGCCCTCTGCTAATCCATACACTAGGTGCATGTCTGCCAGCTCACAGTTCGTATATTGATGCATGCTCTTCTTGCGGCGACTACTGCTTGAAAGAGTAAACCAGAAATTTTCCCTCTCGCGAACTGATGAACAGCTCCATGTACCGACTTACGGTTACGTTTCCGGTTATGGGTTCCTATGTGATTCACATTCCTTTAGATGTTACCTACCTCCCCTAAACGTTTGTACCAATATTTTTGAGACACCCTGTGTGTGTGTGTGGGGCACTCCCTGTTTGTGGCGCAAAAATATTTGAATTATCATAAAATAAAGATAGAAATGATATGGCACAACATATGCCTGGAAAGCAGCTGAAAAGAATGGACCCAGTGCTCAATATGAGGTGGAACTTCTCCTTTTGCCACTTTTTGCACAAATCTCAATGCATGCATCATTGCCTGACCAAATTCAATAGCACCAGCACTGTTAAAATTCAATCTTGATTGACAGTCACATGTATATTAGGCATAAACCCATTGTATCTTGTCTTCCAGCTGAAATTATGTAAAAATGTGAATGATCAATACAATATTTACAATACAAAAGCTTTTTTATTTCATGATCAATATATACAAATTAAAATACCTAAAAGAAACATGAAGATTAGTAAATTTTAAGGAAATTGTCATTTCCATCTTGCATTTTCAGTCCACTACTCACTCTTAGTAGTGTGTTTGGGAAGTGACGCAATTCAGTAAGTAATGTAATTTGTCATTTCAACATCGCATTTTCGTAGCAAACTGGTTTTACTTCATTCCAAAATTTAGTAGCACCTTGTCACGAAAGATGTTTTCACATCAAAAAAATTCCTTGTGTGAATGCAGATTCAAAATATCTATTCACTTTGTCAGCAATCTGAGCAGGACCTTCAACAGTGGACCATTGTGATTCTTCACTCTGCTTTTCTTTGCCACTCTTCTCATAATCTACCTTAGCGACAAGTTTTTATCTACTGTGGGCTTCTATATAATTTATATGCATTCCATGCAAATTTTCTTTTCTGCCCATAGTCTCGTCAGTTTATCTGACATCCATGGATGTCAGTCTCGGTCTCCCTCTCAGTTGCTGTAATAAGCCTAGTTGTTTCTACAATTACAGTATTTGTCAGCTTATAAGATGCTGTGGCATGGAAGGTGCACCCTAAGTTTGGAACAGTAAATTTAAGGAAAAAAAACTTTTGAAAAAATTTATTGTTAATATAATGAAAATTTAAAATTCAATAAAAATTAAAGTCAATAAAGAAAGTTATAAGATTATTACTCTTATTATTTTAGTATTATTCAACTTCAGATTCATTACTCACTTGATCATCATAATCATCTTCACTAGTATCACTGTCATGCTCATACAATAAATGACCTTCACTGCCATCCATTACATTACTTATACCACATTTTTTAAAGGACTTTACTGCAATTTCAGTCTTAACATCATGGCATGATGTTAAGACTGAGATTGCATCATTCACACACACACACACACACACACACTTGTCACGAATCATCTTTGCAGTAGCCTGAAATTTCATTCTGCTGTGCTCTGTTCCCGTGTCCTTTGGCATATTGTACTACAGTTGTACCCCCAAATCCACTGATTCAGTTACCCACGGTTAACAAAAAACTGGTTGCCATGCACGGAAACTGAACTTGGCCTGTCATAACGTACGATCACTCATCGGTGAAGACAGGATATTAGAGCTGGAAAAGGAATTAGAAAATGTAAATTGGAATATCATCGGTTTGGCTGAAACAAGAAGAAGAAATGAATCACTTATAAGTTTATCAAGTGGAAATCTGCTGTACACCAATGGAAACAGTGAAAGGAGGTGAAGGTGGAGTTGGGTTTCTGGTCCATAAAGATTTTAAAAACAACGTTTTGGAATTCAAAAGTACATCACCAAGGGTGTCAAGACTAATACTCAAGATTTCTAAGAGGTACAAGCTAAAGATTATAATGATATATGCACCAACATCGAGCCATGATGATGAAGAGATTGAAGAAATGTACACCAAAATTGAGTCTTCTAGATGAGCAGAAAACCCACTACACTATTATTATGGGGGACTTCAATGCTAAGGTTGGAAAAAGGCAAAACAGCGCAGAAAGAGGAACTATAGGAAATTTTGGAATTGGTGAAAGAAATAAAAGAGGTGAAAGACTTGTGGAATTTGCAGAATCTCAAGGACTGTCAGTAATGAACACTTTTTTCAAGAAAAGGGTGAACAGAAAGTGGACATGGAAGAGTCCAAATGGATTAACAACTAATGCAACGCCAACAGGGTCGAGTCATCCACGAGGCCGTTTATCCCATACTACCCCAACCTGTCACAACAGATCGGTAGAATCCTAAAATCATATGGGATAAAATGCATCCAACTCCCAGGCAAGAAACTGCGTTCTCTTATCTCCAACGTAAAAACACCCGTCCCCACTCTTCTACAGAGCGGCTTGGTCTATCGCATCTCTTGCCGTGACTGCACCAGCTGCTACTTTGGAGAGACTGGACGTCGACTCGAGAAACGTCTCTCAGAACATAAAAGGGCGATCCGTTTGGCAGATGTAGAACACGGTCCGTTTGGCAGATGTAGAACACTCAGCTATCGCCGAGCATGTCTGGACAACCCACCACGACATCGACCCACACCGCGATGTCGTGGTTGCGGACAGGTCCCACCATTACCTAAAGCGCACCTGATTGGAATTGTTAAATATAAAATGCTCGGATGCCTCTTTGAACAGGAACATTGGCTGCCAAGTTAACCCCATCACAGAGGCAGTAATTCTATCCATAGACAAAGGCTGGCCACGTCACCACCATATGTCACAGCCACAAACATCAACAAACAATTAACCACGCACCTCACGCACCATCCTGGCAGTGCACATCTCTATTCCAACTGCCATTCATGTATTCAATCTGAAGAAGGCTGCCTCCCAGCCGAAAGCTTATTAATTGTAACTCCAGTTTTGCTCTGAGAAACAGAATAAGATTTTTCATAATGAATCCAGAGCATGTAGGCCTTTTTTACTAACTAATGAAATCGACTTCATCCTCGCTAACAGAAGATATATTGTGAATGATGTTACCGTCCTAAATAAGGTAAATGTTGGAAGTGATCACAGAATGTGTATGTACACTTGATATAGATGTAGGAAAGGAAAAAACTGACTCGAGTAAATAATACAAAAGTCTTTGAGATAACAGAGGAGGAGAAAAAGCAGTATGTACTGGAACTTAAGAACAAGTTTGAGCTTCTGCAGACTGCTCAGGACCAAGATATCGACGAGGAATATTACAACTTTCTGAAAGTGATAAAGCCCAAGAAACCTATAGGGAAACAGAAATCCAAAGAAGAAAAAATTAGTCAAGAAACATTTGTCATGATGAACCGAAGACGACAAATGAAGAGCAAGAAAAACACTGACAGGGAGAAAATTGAGTATACTGAGTTATGCAAAGCCATTAGAAAGAGACTCAGAGAGGACATAAGAAGATTTAACACAAGAAAAGTAGAAAAAGCATTAAGGGAAAACAAAGGATTTAAATCAGCAGCCATGAGCAGTAATACAGAAAGACAAATGATACTGAAACTGAAGAATAGCGATGGTGTACTTATAAACAGAAGAGAAGGCATAATTCAAATAGCAGAAGACTACTATAGAGAATTATACAAGGAGCGAGGGAATGATACCAGACTACTATAGAGAATTATACAAGGAGTGAGGGAATTTGAGCAGTAGGTGTGAAGGTAGCAGTGGGGAAGATGGATTGCAAAGTAGCAACACATACGACATACCCGATATTCTTCCTGATGAGGTAGAACATGCATTGAAGAAAATGAAGAATCGGAAAGCCCCAGGGGAAGATGAAGTTACTGTAGAGTTGTTAAAATTGGGAGGAAGAGACATAACAAAAACTGGCAAGGCTCTTCACAAAGTGCATTAGAAAAGGTGTGATGCCTAAGCAGCGGAATAATGCAATCATAGTTTTGCTGCATAAGAAAGAAGATAAATCAGAAATTGGAAATTATAGACCAATTAGCTTGTTATCCCACATCTACAAGTTGTTCACAAGGGTCATTACTAACAGATTAGAAAGAATACTTGATGAGAATCAACCGAAAGAGCAAGCTGGCTTTAGGACAGGATTCTCAACTATGGATCACCTTCACGTAATATCACAGCTAATGGAGAAAGCAAATGAATATAAAACACCATTATGCCTGGCATTTGTGGATTATGAAAAGGCATTTGACTCCATACAGCATAAGGCAATGTTTCAGGCACTGGAAAGACAAGGCATAGATACCCCATATATTATGATTTTGAAGAAAATATATGAGAGTGCTACCTCCTTTATTAGACTAGACAAAGACAATACAAATTTAAAATCGAGAAAGGAGTTAGACAGGGAGACTCAATATCTCCGAAGCTGTTTACTGCTGCCCTTGAGGAAGCTTTCAGAAGATTAGACTGGTCGCAGAAAGGAGTCAATGTGAACGGAGAGTACCTAAACCATTTACGATTTGCAGATGACATTGTGGTCATAAGCCACGATCCCAAATATTAGAGGAAAAACTTAATCATTTATGCAGAGTTAGTAAGGATTTTGGACTAAAGATGAATATGGCTAAAACAAAAGTAATGATGAACAAGTATGCCACAGAAAGGGAAATAATGATTGAAGGAGCAGTATTTGAAAAGGTGGAGTAATATACTTATCTGGGACAAGTTATTAGTTTTATGATAAATGGCTGTAAGTCAAAAGAAGAATAAATTTTGGATGGATAGCATTCAGGAAATATAGTCACATACTGAAGAGCAATATCCCAGTTTGTCTGAAACGTAAAATAATGAATCAATATATACTCCCCACCATGACTTATGGAAGTGAAACTTGGGCACTCACCAAAAGAATGGAAGAGAAGCCGAGAACTACACAGCGAAGAATGGAACGAATTATATTGGGAATCAGACTGTTAGATAAGAAGAGAAACACATGGATTATGCAGCAAACTCAAGTAAAGGACATTCTTATCAAAACTAAAGAACTAAAATGGTCTTGGGCGGGACACATAGCTCGAAGACATGATGACAGATGGACTAAGAAAATAACAGAATGGTACCCAAGAGGAGCTAGAGGAAAACCTGGAAGACAAAGGCGGAGATGGATAGATGAAATTCATGAATTTTTGGGTAGTAAATGGATGGCCAGTGCTCAAACTGAAGGAACTGGAAAGTTGCTGGAGAGGCCTTCATCCTGCAGTGGATTGAAAATGGCTGATGACGATGAACAAAAAAACTTAAAACATACTTCTTGTGTGTTCAAATAAGATGCTTCCCTTTATTTTTTTACAATGTCGTGTATGGTTTGGTCACTAACATTATAATGGTTCATTAGAGATTTAAGGGATGCACAGTTTTCAAGTTTTTGTTTAATTTGAAAGCACAACTCTTGTTTGCCCATCATTTTCGCGATTTATAAACAAAACAAAAAAAAAAAAAAAGTTACTATACAAAAAAATTTTTTTTTTTTTTAAATTCAGACATCCCTGACATAAATAATGAAACAAAATTTGTCCTTGTGTGGTGTGACAGAATGCAACAATCGACACTACACGTTAAATCAAACTAAACATTTGGTCTTTTTTTTTTTTTTTTTTTTGTTTTGAGCAGTAGGTGTGAAGGTACACTAATCTGCCAATGATAACTTCTTCCCGGTTCTTGTGGCTTATTTATGAATTGCAAAATACAGTGGTACCTTGGTTTGCAAGCATAATTCGTTCCAAGACAATTGATCATCTAGACAATTTGCAAGCATAATTTGTCTAGATGATCCTGCAGTGCTTCTTTAACTTTCCTGGAACAGAAGTTAAACTCACAGGTCTATAATTACTTGTCAGCTTTTGATCCTCCTTTGTGAATTGGGGTCCCATATGCACATCTCCAGTCTATGGGTACCTCCCCTGAGTCCAAGGATGCTCTCATAATTATGGCTAAGTGTTTGCTTACTTCCTTTGCTGCCTCCTTTAATATAACTGGATAGATCCCATCCACTTCAGGTGCCTTTGTTATGTCTGGTATTTGTGTAAGAACACGAGACCTCATACAAATTGTAAACGAACAATTTGTACGAGGTCATTAGTAATTGCAAATTGAAATGGCAATAGAACTATCCAGTTTTGACAGAGATGGGAAAAAGTTGTAGCCAATACTTTTGCCAAGAGACTAGTATGCTCGACAAACATTTGGACAAGAAGCAAGTTTGGATACAAGCCAATTACAAAATGCATCATTCTTTTCTTGAACAAACAGCCTTACCAGATTTAGTGGAAAAACAAGGTTTAGATAAAGGAATGAGATTGTAATGTGCAGTGTAATTAAAGGATTTCATCTCTACAAGGATAATTTCACTACATATCTGAGCAAATGATGACATCAGAAGATTTGAAACAGTAATACAATCAAAGAAAAAAAAGAAAAGAAATCTCGCAGATCATCCGATTTTGCATTCTTCTAATGCCAAACAACACAACACACACACACAAGAGAAAGACTCCACTGAAGAAGAGACCATCACCAACCACTTACTTGGTGATGGTTTCTTACTAAGTATGTACTCACAAAGGTTATTTGTAAGAAAAATATCAACCTTGTTGGCTGAATAGTTAGGATTGTCTCGTATTCTCGTAGGTAAACGAACAACAATGTGCGAGGTCGTTAGTAATTGCAAAAACCTGTGCATCTCGACCAGCTGGGTCCGTGAATGTTAAAATCACCAAAGAAACGTTACAAAAGTCCAAGTGATTAGTGGATTTGGGACAATAGAGGCAACAGATGAATTTGACAGAATGTGGTAGAGAGATTTTAAGCTTTGGTCCTTGAGATTGTCACAGACATTCTCTCAGATATGCCAGACAAGCTGTACTTGCTACCGGTAGTCTAAAACGCTGATGGAACTGATATTTGGGTGACACTCAAGTCAAGTGGACCCAATTTCGGCGAAGTCCGGAGGGTCTGTGACAGCCAAATCCTCTGCTTGCACCTTCACAATGGTGGGTCTGTTAGTATTCCTGGGTATAACCTCCATGCACAAGTACATGGTGGGTGACCACCCAGGTGTGAACCAACGTAAGCAGGGGTCGAGGTGTGGCGTCCACACCACACCACATGGAGAAACGCCGCCCCTCTATGTTACCAGGCAGTACTAGGTGATAGATGACTCTCATCAACCGATGCAATACCACCACTTTGCTTATTTTTTTTTTTTTTTTTTATGAAAACCCCAAACACGAAAGGTGTCAAAACCTATAGTACTTAGTACCATGCATGGGTTGAAGGAGAAGTATGGTGAGAGCAGGATACCGGAAACTTTGCTCTAGACTAAACATGGGTTTCACCACTTCAGGCCTCCAATAAGCAAAGTGGTGGTATTTCACCGGTTGATGAAAGTTATCTACCACCTGACAATTATTGGAGGTTCGAAGTGGTGGAACCCATGTTTAGTCTCTAGAGCTAAGTTCCGGTCAACCCTTCGCTATCTCTTCCATCATGCAGTATGATTGATGACTTTTGAGGTGTATAATCTTGCTATCTCTACTCTGCCAGATAGTGACTGGAGGGATTCCGAGTAGTGTGTATGCGGGGAGCATTGTCGACGCCACGTTATGTTAAAGATCTGCGTATATTCTTACCATGTGTACGCCATATCCAAAAATTTCATTACTTCTTACAGCATGTCCCACCCACTTTTTCTTAATATTATGTACACCATGAATTGTCAAAAGATAGAGCAAGCTTATCTGTGAACCTCCTAAGCACTTCCTAATTCATTTCATAAATATATGTAGTCTCAATTCTGATCTCAATGATGTCCATTTCCACTTGCAGTCTGCCAAACCCCTGCTACTTCTGATGTCAACATTTGCTCAGATCATGTCAGTGAAATTATTATTCTCAGGAATGGAATCCTTTATCCCACACTCCACATTAAAATTTTGTCCTTTATCTAAACCTTGGTTTTCCAAGGTTTAGATAAATGTACTTTTTCTGACAGAATCTCAGTTATCAGTTGATTCAACTACTGCTCATCTCAGATGCCCAAATTATTCACTGTATGATTCCTTTCGCCTCAAAGGTGGTACCTTGTGCATATGTCAGTTCTGATATTCCCTGTCAGAGACTTGGCAATTTGGAATCTCCTCTCTTTGATCTTCTCTGGCTTAAAATCTCTCTCTTCATTGTGTCAAATTCATCAGTTGTCTTTACCGTTCTCCCAACTCCACTAATCACTTGGAGCTCTTTGACTTCCTCTCTTTGCAACTTGACTTTCTCCAGTCCAACTTTCCTAACAGTGAGGTAATTTTCCTTGGTGATTTTAATGTTCACAACTCCAGCTGGCTTCCGTTTACTAGTCACACCGATCCAGCTGGTCGAGATGCTGAGGCTTTTGCAATTACTAATGAACTTGCACAGATTGTTCATTTACCTACAAGAATACCGGAATCCTAATCATACCGCCAATACGCTTGATCTTTTTCTCACAAACAACCCTTCTAAGTACACAGTCGAAGTGAGAAGTCTTTTAGGCATTTCAGATCACAACTTGGTGATTGTCTCTTCTCCAATGGAACCTTTATATCATGGCTATTCCCAACCTCGTGTTGTTTGGCATTACAAGAATGCAAAATGGGATTACCTGCGAGACTTCTTTTCCTTGGTCGGATTACTGTTTCAAAACTTCTCAGGTCAATGTTTGCTCAGATTGTGGAAGTGAAATTATTCTTGCAGGAATGGAATCCTTTATCCCACACTCCAATTTAAAATTTCGTCCTTTATCTAAACCTTGGTTTTCCAATAAATGTGCTAGAGCTGTTCAAGAGAAGAATGTTGCATATCGTAATTGGCTTGTTTCTAATTCTTCAGTTTCATTTTCTGCCTACACCAAAGCTCGCAACAATTGAAATCACTTATTAATCAGTCCAAACTAGAGTTTGAACAGGCTGAGAGTAGAAAACTTGCTTCTTGCCCTAACGGTAGCCGAGCATTCTGGTCTCTTGCCAAAGCTAATGGCCACAACTTTTGCCCATCTCTGCTCCCACCTCTGTCCAAACCAGATGGTTCTGTTGTCACTTCAGCCAAGGATAAAGCTGACCTGCTAGCATCCCATTTTTCTTCCAACTCATGTATTAATGATCTTGGTAAAACACCTCCCACCATTCCCAACACGCTCCATTCAATGCCTCCTGTGGTCTTCCGTCAAAAGGATCTCAGAAGGATTTTGACTAATCTTGATGCTAACAAAGCTCCAGGTCCCGATGGTATTTCTCCACTTGTTCTCAAAACCTGTGCTCCTGAACTTACTTCTATTCTTTGCCGCCTTTTTTCACTTTCTTATTCCACAGGTGTTTTTCCTTTGCTTGGAAATTTGCTCTTATCCAGCCAGTTCCTAAAAAGGGTGACAAATACTTCCCATACAATTATCGTCCCATTGCAATTACTTCTACTCTTTCTAAAGTAATGGAGAAATCAAATAACCGCCAACTCTTAAACTACCCAGAAACCTTCCGTCTGATCAACAATCGCCAGTATGGATTCCATCAGTGTCGATCCACTGGTGATATTCTGGCTTATGTTACCCATTTATGGACTAATTCAATGGAAAGGTTCAGTGAAACACAAGTAGTTGCTCTTGACATTTCAAAGGCTTTCGATCATGTTTGGCATAAAGGTCTTCTAAACAAGCTGCTATCTTATGGTTTGCCAACTGTTGTTAGTAATTGGTTATCCAGTTTTCTCTCTGATCGCTCACTGAGGGTGATGGTAGATGGCTCTCTTTCTTCTCACTTCTCCACTAATGCCGGTGTCCCCCAAGGTTCAGTTCTTTCCCCCACTATTTTCCTCTTGTATATTAATGACCTTCTTCCATTGACTAGAAATCCAATCCATAGTTTTGCCGATGATAGCACATTGCATTCCACTTTCCATTTTGAGAAACCTTGTCCTGCTCAATCAGCTTCAACTTCTCGAAAATCTGCTACCAATTCCTTAAATGCGATCTTCTGATCTCTCTTGGCACAAGCACATTACAAATATTGCTGCTGCATCTAAAAAACTTGGTTTTCTCTTTCGCTCTAGGCGTTACTTTTCTTCCAAACAGCTCCTCACTCTGTATAAATCGCAAATCCGCCCTGCCATGGAATATTGTTCCCACATCTGGGGTGGTGCCCCCAAAACCTCTCTCAGGCTTCTTGATTCCATTCAGAAAAGTACAGTTAGGTTAATTAATGACGCATCTCTAACTAGAATATCTCTCCACTTGCTGTCTCATTGACGTTCTGTTTCTGCTGCATGCCTCTTCTACAGATACTTCCATGGGCACTGTTCTTCTGAATTGGCTTCTATAATTCCTGCTCTCTCTTTCAAAACAGTCCGAACACGTGCCGCCACCATCCAACATCCATTTACTGTCCAACTTCAAACTCACAGAACCAAATTTTCATCTTCCTTGTTTATTCATTCAACTGCCGTTTTCTAGAACAACCTTCCTTCATACATATTTCCTGAAAATTACAGTCCACAGAAGTTAAGTCCAATGTCAACAAATATCTTCTTTCGTCTTCTCAACCTCCAACCCAAGCAGGGTACTAAGTACTATAGGTTCTAACACCTCTCATGTTTGGGGTTTACATAAAAAAAAAAAAAAAAAAAAAAGCTAGATAAGATTGAAAAGAGGGGATTCCAAATTACTGTCTCTGGCAGTAAACATCGGAACGAACATATGCACCAGTACCACCTTTGAAGTGAAAGGAATCACACTCATACAGTAATAATTCGGAGAACTGAGATTATCTGTGGTTGAATCAACCGATAACTCGGATTCTGTCAGATAAAGTTCGTCGAGGTTGGCAGTGTAAGTAGAAATGGACATCATTGAGATTGAAAGAACTGATAGCATGTATATTTGTGAAATTAGCATTAGCAGACTCATGTGATGCAAGAAAGCAAGCATATATAGCGTCAAAAAAAAAAATCTTCCCATTTAAGCCATGACTCCAAATGTTTGTGTAGTTCAGCCTTAAATTTATTTAAACTATCAACTTCCACAACAGATGGAAGTCTGTTCCAGCAATAGTTCAGACACAGAATGGGTTTGTTAGGGCAAAGTCTTGTCTGAACAATTTGATTGGATACTATGATGTGGTCACAAAGGAACTGGATGCTAAAAATAATTTTGATATCATATACTTGGATTTCAGGAAAGTTTTTGATACTGTTGTACATGGAAGACTGCTGTACAAATTTTAGCCGTATGGCATTAGAGGCAAATTGCTTCTATGGATAAAGGGGTGGTTGAGGGGGAGAAGACAGAGAGTGGTAATCAATGGACACTGCTCTACTTGGGCCAATGTTAGTGGCGTCCCCCACGGTTCGGTGCTGGGCCTATTGTATCCCGTCAATGGTGACGGGATACTTTCGCTTGCTCAGAGTAAGAACCTGAAGGAGCATAGATTCAAATTGAGGAAAGACAGTTGTAGAACAGATTTGTGGAAGTTTGCCTTTAGCCAATGGATAGCTGGTTGCTGGAACAGACTTCCATTTGTTAATATCCAATTACTGTGGCACAGAGCGAAACGGAGACAGAATAAGTTATGATAAGTTTAATAAAGGAATTAGATACATACAAAAGCTTTCGGCTGTTTTGTCAACCTTCCTCAGTTAAACTGACAGTTAAGAATGGAACATGAGGGCATGTACTGCCAATCACGTACGTGAGGTGCGTGATTAATTGTTGGATGTTGAAGTCTGTGGCTGTGATGCATGCGAATGTTGCCAGTGTTTGTCATTAGTCGGAATTGTTGTTTCAATGATAGGGTGGACCCAATATCCACTGCTCCTGTTGTCCAAGGTATTGGAGCATGTGATGTTCAGTGACTCCAACCAGGCACGTCGCCGATAGTGGCGGGACCTATCCACAGTCACGACATCGCAGTGTGGGTCAACATTTAAGCAACCACA
Organism: Mastigoproctus giganteus; assembly: GCF_048544385.1. Taxonomy (NCBI): domain Eukaryota; kingdom Metazoa; phylum Arthropoda; class Arachnida; order Uropygi; family Thelyphonidae; genus Mastigoproctus; species Mastigoproctus giganteus. The sequence continues at coordinate 174,373,864 of NC_143587.1, read as the reverse complement.
TGGTGTTTGCCCAAACGTGTTCGGCAATAGCTGTGTGCTCCACATCCACTAAGCGGATTGCTCGTTCGAGTTTGGAAAAGCGTTTTTCGAGCCATTTCCAGTTTCTCCAATGTAGCAGCTAGTGTAGTCATGGCAAGAGATGCGGTAGACCAATCTGCTTTGTAGTAAGGTGGGGACTTCGTAGTAAGTGTTTTCACTTTAGAGATGAAGGAATGTAACTTTCTGTCTGGGAGTCGTACGCATTTTATCCCACGTGATTTTAAGACCCTAGAAACCTGGTGTGATAGGTTTGGGTAGTATGGGATAAAGGTGTTCACGGTTGAGTCATTACCTTGGGTGTTTCTGTTGGTCGCTACGTGGCCATGTGTCTGTAGGTCACACCTGTCAAGGGCATTGATGGGATTGCCACACTTCGTAAGATCCACCTTGACTTTAGCAATTTCGGTGTGTCTTTCATCTACCGAACTAGAGTGAGTCCAGGCACGAGTTAGCAAGTTCGTGCAGTGGCAAGAAGATGCCTACGCGTGTGTGCTGACTGGAAGTTGGTAAATTGGCCAGCACACATTGGTTTACGATGGACAGTTATCTTCAAGCGCATGCCCTCGCGTCAGACAAGGGTGTCTAAGTATGGTATGGTGTTGTCCGATTCTAGCTCAATGGTGAATTTTATGAAAGGCGACAGAGAACTGAGGTGGTCTAAGATTTGGTCACCCGAATTTCTGGCCATAACCACGAACACATCATCCATGTAGCGACACCAAAAGGTAATGGGATCTGGTACATTCGTAAATGCACGACCCTCTAATTCCTCCATCACGATGTTTGCCGTGACTGAACTAACCGGGTAACCCATGGCTGTGCCGTGTACCTGTTGGTAAATGGAGTCGTTGAACATGATTGTTTAAGCCAACTGCTGACGAGGATGTTCACTTTCGACTCCCATCGTTCCAAGGCTTTGATGGGAGGAACAGTTAAGGGTTGGTAAACAGAAGTGTCCTGCAAGACCAGCAAGGCTTTTGTCTCATAATCTGTGTGATTCATTACGATTGTTCGACGTCCTTTATCTGCCGGTAGGATGATGATGGATGAGTCTTGTTTCAATGTCTTAAGGGCAGAAATTTGTTTGCAGTTCAGATTGGAAGAAGCAGGGCAAGCATGGTGCAAAATTGCTGTAGTCTTTAGGCAAATTGTGTTTGCCACATCTTCAGAGAAACGTGTTAAACATGCTTCTACGCCTAAGGCAATATCAGTGATTGGTGGGTTTCTTGGGAGAACAGCAAATTTCATACCCAGGGTCAACAGGTCTACTTGTTCTGTAGATAACTGCTTGTTGTTCAAGTTCAATACAAAATGTGTGCAACTTGTGGAAGGGGTAGGTATTATGCTGACAACGAAATTCACGGGACTCGCCAATTAAAACAGCAAACTTACATTTTTGACGTGTACAGTAGCATTCGGATTCTCGGATGGCTTGGTAGCACAAGGTATGGATTATATTGGTGTAAACAGGGTCGGAAACTAAACTTCTAAGTTCGACTAGTAGGGCTGCTTTACTCAAAGAATTTTGCAAGTCTCGATGAAGGCAGCCAATCCATATGTTCAGGGTCTTGTTAGCTGAAGTTTTGACAGGCACGTCCCATACATTCGTTAGGAAACGGTAGTTTGTAGAGAAATCCTTTTGGGATGACCTTGTTTGATTTCCATCTGTTGTTGTTGTGGAAGTTGATAGCTTAAATATTAAATAAATTTAAGGCTTAACTAGACAAAAATTTGGAGTGACCGGATGGGTGAAGTGGGAATGGGTGTTTTTTTTTGTTTTTTTTTCTTGGCTGATGCTGTTGCCTCAACTAATGCTAATGGCAAACTTCCACACATCTATTCTAAATGAGCGAGGAAGTGTTCAGATGTTTTCACATATAAGTTTGCTCTATTAGTTTGACTATAATCCATGGTGTATTCAGTAGAAGAAAAGTTGTGAGGACATGCTTTATGAATGAAATTTTTGGTTTTCCATACACATGGTAAAAATATACCCAGCTTCTTGACATAATATGGCCTTGACAATGCTCCCTCATGTATGCACTACTCAGAATCCCTCCAGTCAATATCTGACAGAGTAGAGGCAGCAAGATGAACACTAGCTGAACCTGCCTGTGAACACCATTTCAGAGCTGTACCCTCAAAACGTAAGAACGATTGGATCTCGCGATGATGTAGATCATAAGCACAATACACATCAATCGTACTGCATGATGGAAGACATGGGGGATTTGTCAGAACTTTGCTCTGGAGACTAAACATGGGTTCCACCACTTCAAGTCTCCAATAAACAAAGTGGTGGTATTACACCAGTGATAAGCGTTATCTACCACCTACTATTTCCTGATAACACAGAGGAACAACATACCTCCATGTGGTGTGGACAAATGCCACACCTGTGCCCCTGCTTGCATTGGTTCACACCTGGGTGGTGTCACCTCCAGTATGCTAGGCATCATATTACAGGACTTGCACATGAGGGTTATATCCAGGGTTACTAACAGTCCCATTGTTGTGAAGGTGCAAACAGAGGATCTGGCTGTCACAGACCGCCCAGACTTTGCTGAAATTAGGTCCACTGGATGGTTGTATCACGAATATCAGTTCCATCAGTGTTTTAGACTCCAAAGTAGCAAGCATAGCTTAGCATACCTGAGAGAATGTCTGACAGGCTGAAGGACAATGCTAGCAGAAGTTTAGCTGCTGCTGCCAAGCTTAGATGAAATATTACAACTGATATTTATGTCACAGGTGTAACACTATTATCAGGTCCATTAATTTTTCTTTTTTTTTTTTGAAAACCACAAACACTAGAGGTGTTAGAACCTATAGTACTTAGTACCATGTTTGGGTTGGAGGTTGAGAAGACAAAAGAAGATATTTGTTGACATTGGACTTGAACTTCTGTAGACTAATTTTCAGGAAATACGTATGAAGGAAGGTTGTTCCCGAAAGCAGCAGTTGAATGAATAAACAAGGAAGATGAAAAGTTGGATCTGTGAGTTTGAAGTTGGACAGTAAACAGATGGCTGGTGGTGGCACATGTTCGGACTGTTTTGAAAGAGAGAGCAAGAATTATAGAAGCCAATTCAGAAGAACAGTGCCCATGTAAGTATCTGTAGAAAAAGCATACAGCAGAAACAGTATGTCTATGAGACAGAGAGTGAAGAGACTCTGTTAGAAAGGAGTCATTAATTAACCTAACTGACCTTTCTAAATGGAATATAGAAGACTCAGAGGGGTTTTGGGGACACTGCCCCAGATGTGGAAACAATATTCCATGGTAGGGCGGATTTGGGATTTGTACAGAATGAACTGCTGTTTGAAAGAAAAGTAACGCCAATAGCAAAAGAGAAAACCAAGTTTTTTAGATGCAGAGGAACCAATTTTTGTAATATGCTTGTGCCAAGAGAGATTAGAATTCAGAGTAATCCCCAAAAGAGATATCATTTTGCCTAGAAATCAGAGTGTCACCAAAGATAAGCGTAAGAGCAGAAGAATCCTTTTTGTGAGATATAAGACAAGACTGAGTTTTAGAAGGATTGAAATCAACTAAGTTGTTTTTGCCCCACTGGAGAATTACCTGGAGATCGGCATTTAAGGAATTGGTAGGAGATTTTCAAAAAGGTTGAAGCTGATTGAGCAGGACAAGGTTTCTCAAAATGGAAAGTGGAATGCAATGTGCTATCATCGGCAAAACTATGGATGGGATTTCCAGTCAATGGAAGAAGGTCATTAATATACAACAAGAGGAAAAGAATGGGAAAGAACTGAACCTTGGGAGACACCAGCATTAGTGGAGAAATTAGAACACAGAAAGGCATCTACCATCAACCTCAGTGAGCGATCAGAGAGAAAACTGGATAACCAATTACTAAAAACAGTTGGCAAACCATAAGATGGAAGCTAGTTTAGAAGATCTTTATGCCAAACATGATCGGAAGCCTATAAGATAGCAAGAGCAACTGCTTGTGTTTCACCAAACTTTTCTGTTGATTTTGTCCATAAATTTTGTCCATTAAGATTAGCCAGAATATCACCAGTAGGTCGACACTGATGGAATCCATACTAGCGATCATTGATCAGAGAGAAGGTTTCTAGGTAGTTTAAGAGTTGTTATCTAATTGATTTCTCCATTACTCTAGAAAGAGTAGAAATAACTGCAATAGGACGATAATTGGATGGGAGGGACTTGACACCCTTTTTAGGAACTAGCTGGATATGAGCAAATTTCCAAGCAGAGGGAAAAATATCTTTGGAATAAGAAAAAAAAATAGTTGGAAGAAAAATGGGATGCTAGCAGGTCAGCTTTATCCTTAGCTGAAGTGACAACAGAACCATCTGGTTTTGGCAGAGATGGGCAAACTTTGTGGCCAATAGCTTTGGCAAGAGACCAGACTGCCCGGCTACCATTTGGGCAAGCAGCAAGTTTTCTACTCTTAGCCTGTTCAAAATCTAGTTTTGACTGATTAATGACTGCTTTACAATTGTTGCGAGCTTTGGTGTAGGCAGAAAATGAAACTGAAGAATTGGAAACAAGCCAATTACGATATGCAACATTCTTCTCTTGAACAGCCTTAGCACATTTATTGGAAAACCAAGGTTTAGATAAAGGACGAGATTTTAAAGTGTAGTGTGGAATAAAGGATTCCATTCCTACAAGAATAATTTCACTGACATGATCTGAGCAAAGATTGACATCAGAAGTTTTGAAACTGTAATCCAACCATGGAAAAGAAATTTCACATCCCATTTTCCATTCTTGTAAGGGCAAACAATATGAGGTTGGGAATAGCCATCAGATAAAGGCTCCATTGGAGAAGAGACAATCACCAAGTTTTGATTTGAGGTACCTAGAGGACCACTCACTTCGACCGTGTACTTAGAAGGGTTGTTTGTGAAAAAAAAGATCAAGCATGTTGGCTGTATGATTAGGATTGTCTGGTATTCTTGTAGGTAAATGAACAATGGTCATTAGAAATTGCAAAAGCCTCAGCATCTCGACCAGCTGGGTCGGGGTGACAAGACAACGGAAGCCAGCTGGAGTTGTGAACATTAAAATCAACAAGGAAAATTACCTCGCTGTTAGGAAAGTTGGACTGGAGAAAGTCAAGTTGCAAAGAGAGAAAGTCAGAGCTCCAAGTGATTAGTGGGGGTGGGAGAACAGTAGGGACAGCAGATGAATTTGACACAGTGAAGTAGAGAGATTTTAAGCCAGAGACGATCAAAAAGAGGAGATTCCAAATTACTAAATCTCTGACAGGGAATATTGGAACTGACATATGCACAAGTACCACCTTTGAGGCGAAAGGAATCATACAACGAATAATTTGGGCAACTGAGATGAGCAGTAGTTGAATCAACCGATAACTGAGATTCTGTCAGAAAAGTACATAGGGTTTAGCAGACTGCAAGTGGAAATGGACAATGTTGAGATTAGAATTGAGGCCACGTATATTTGTGAAATGAACTAGGAAGTGTTTGGGAGATTTGATCTTTTCACAGATAAGCTTACTCTATTAGTTTGACAATTCATGGTGTATTCAATAGTAAGAAAAAGTTGAGGGGACATGCTGAATGAAGTAATGAAATTTTTGGATATGGCATACACAGGGTAAGAATATACCCAGATCCTTGACATAACATAGCCTCGACAATGCCCCCCCCCCCACGTACACACTACTCAGACTCCCTCCAGTCACTATCTGGCAGGGTAGAGGTAGCAAGATTATACACTAGCTGATCCAGAAGCCTCCAAAAGAGTTACCAATAGGTTCAGTCCGGTGTACTAAAGGCCGGCCTGCGAACACCGTTTTAGAGCTGTGCCCTCGAAGTGTAAGGGAGATTGGATCTCTCCATGATGTTCATCATAACCTCAAAAGTAATCAGTTATACTGCATAATGGAAGAGATGGGAAAGGATTGACCAGAACTTAGCTGTGGAGACTAAACATGGGTTCCACCACTTCAAGCCTCCAAATGCAAAGTGGTGGAATTGGACCGGTTGATGAGAGTCATCTACCACCTAGTATTGCGTGGTAACACAGAGGGGCAACATTCCTCCATGTGGTGTGGGTGCCACACCTAGATCCCTGCTTACGTTGCTTCATACCTGGGTGGTCACCCGCAGTGTGCTTGTGCAGGGAGGTTACACCCAGGATTACAAACAGTCCCACCATCGTGAAGGTGCAAGCAAAGGATTTGGCTGTCACAGACTGACCAGAAATTGGGTCTAATTGACTTGAATGTCACCCGAATATCAGTTCCATCAGCAATTTAGACTCCCAGGTAGCACGACAGCTTGTCTGGCATATCTGAAAGAATGTCTGTGACAACCTCAAGGACCCGTTAATGATTCACCCTTCCAAAAAGTTGCCTTAATTATTAGAAATACAAGTACAAAAATTTGTATTAAACCATTAAATAACTTACATATCTTTCGTGCTCTTTCTATTGCTTCTTTTACTTTTTCCTGTTGTTGATTACAGAGGCCAGTTATGTGTTTATCATAAAGATGTCCAGTATAGGGAGAGACAAACTGACTTAGAAGCTTTACATTCTGAAAATAAAAATTCACAATACAGTCAGTTCTGCTATAACACAGTAAATGTGTTTCTAAAAATCTCTGTGTTATTTCAAGCATTAAAAATAACAGGACTTAAGGGAAAAATAGGGGTAGAGTACTCAAAACAAACCTTCAGTCTGATAAGTAAAACACTAAAAAAATTATAAACCCAATAAAATTGCTAACACAGTTTTATACATCTTAAATTTCTAATAAATAAATATGGCAATAAATATAGCACTTTACCTTGACAAGATACCTTGTACTGGTCAGAGGCTATGTATGCTTACGTACATAGCTTAATAAATACTGTAATATGTACATACCAATTGATATTTCTGTTCATTGACATTTTTTTTTATTTTTTGGATTGTAAAATTTAAAACAGTAAAAGTGCTCCTCTGCTCAAGCTATCGGGCCTCACGAAATTTATGTTCGAACAGAAAAATCTAAGCTCCGGAAAACATGAATCGGCCTACAATATCACCTATCTTGTGAATACAGCAAATGACAATGGTGTGTCTCCAACCAAAACAACTACAGTAAATGCTAAATATAGCTCTCACAAATTTGACATTTTTTAAGCTTCATAAACTTGTATGTATTGCTTTGCAGGTTGCTATGTTCAGCTTGGTGCCAGGTTTTGCATTCACCTGGTGTTAATACAAAATCGTGCATGACCTAATGCGAAAATCGCGTTATACTCGCATTGTTCACTTATATATCAGTCGAGTTGGAGCAAACTCTCATTGCTAAAATGCACGTTAAAGCAGAACTGACTGTACTCAGAAAGCAGGAATGCTCTTAAAAACAGGATTGGAAAAAAAATATAATAATTACAAAGACTTCTTCCTCCTCTTATGTTTCTGGAACTGCAAAAGATTAAACTGCCCAGTTTAATCTTAATGCTCACAGCATAGTTTTTTTTTTTTTTTTTTTTGATTTGGTAGTTGTTGGCGCATCGGCTTCTGTGGCCATATTGCACCTCCCAAGGTTTTTGCAGTACTTTGATCCAAGCCCGAGGCAGGAATCGAACCCGCGACCTTTGAGTTGCCGGGCAGGTACTTTACTCACTCGGCTAGCCCGGTCGGCACAGCATAGTTACTATTAACTGCATTAGTATTGCATTGCACTACTATGAATAAATTATATAAATAGGCACATATACACTGAATTATCACTGAATTATGCCCAATACTTCGTAAGTACCCTCAGTACAGCAGCGATCAAACGTGGCATTGATTCAACAAGATGTCGGAAGCATTTGGGAGGTATGGCCAACCAAGCTGTGTGTAATGTGGTCAGCAATGCAGGTATGGAGGTGATTGGTGCATCCAGATGCCTGATATGCCTTTCCATAGTGTCCCACAAGTGCTTTGTGGGATTGATATCAGTGGAGTTTGGAGGCCAGTCGGTATGCTGGAAGTCAGAACTGTGTTCCTCAAACCATTCCTGCACAAGTGCCCGATGACAATGCATCGATAGCTCGACACATTGTCATCTTGGAAGACACCATTGCCATTTGGGAAAAAGTGTAACATAGTCGAACAAGTACACAGTCAGCAAGCAGTTGACAATAGCAGAGACCACTGATACGTTGTTCCACACGCACCAGGGGTCCAAGTTCCTGACAGTGAAACATGCCCCACACTGCCTCCACCGGCCTGCACTTTTGATTCCATGCATGATGGATCAAGAGCCTCATGTTGTTGATAGCAAATCCGTACACGACCATCCACAGTGTGGAGTAAATAACATGACTCATCCAACCAACACACCTTCCAGTCTTCTAACATCCAACTTGCAACTCTTTGCACCAGGCGAGTCTTTTACACCGATGAACCTTGGTTAGGAGAGGATGCCATAGGGGTCATCTGCTGGTATAGCCCATATGTGCGAGCATGCGATGCATGTCATGCCAGATATTGTTCCAGGTTGGCCCATGCTGTATTGGGTAGTCAATTCTTCAACAGTGCTGCGCCTGTTCGCTTGCATGAATCGTCAGACCTGGCGCTCGCCTCTAACATCAACCTTCCGCTGACCTTTGCAGTTTCGCCGTTGGGTCACTGTTTGAACATTTTGACGCCAGTCCTGGCATCAAAATGTTCAAACACAGAGGGTAACATAGAGGGGCGGCATTCCTCCATGTGGTGTGGGCGCCACACCTCATGGATTCCTTCCATTTGATCAATAATCACCAGTATGAATTCCATCAGTCTTGATCCACTGGTAATATTTTGGCTTGCATTACCCATCTGTGGACAAATTCAATGGAAAAGTTGAAACTCAAACAGTTGCTCTTGACATTTCAAAGGTTTTGATCATGTTTGGCATAAAAGTCTCTTAAATTAGCTTCCATCTTATGGTTTGCCAACTACTTTTTTTTGTAATAGGCTATTCAGTTTCCCCTCTGACCACTCACCGCAGGTGTTGGTAGACAGCTCTGTCTTTTAACTTCCCCACTAATGCAGGTGTTCTTCAAGATTCAGTTCTTTCTCCCACACTTTTCCTCTTATATATTAATGACCTTCCACTGACCAGAAATCCTATTCATAGTTTTGCTGATCACGGCACATTGCATTCTACCTTTCAATTTAAGAAACCTGCACATACAGCTTCAACTTTTCGAATATCCACTACCAATTCCTTAAATGCTGATCTCAAAGTAATTCTCCAGTGGGGCTTATAATTCTCAAAAAGAATACAGCCAGGCCTCACGTAACACAAGTTCGATTAACGAGTTTTTCAGTTACCGCTATTGGAAAAAATTATACCAATAGCGGTATAATTTTTCACTTTACACAATGCAAATTTCCAGTTAATGCGATTTTTTTTATGTGATAGTTGAAGAATATTTGAATCGCACTAAGCTTGCTGCGCATCGGATGGGCAACAAACAAGCGTTTGTCCACTGCCCACCTCAGTGTGTTCCGTCAACCATCGGACGTGTTACTTTTTTTTGTCGCCCGCTAATAAAGTCAAGTGCCGACTTGCATTTAAAAATTCTAATTTTTAAATGCAAACAAAAATTTTAATTTTCAACTGAGAAAAATGAAAATGTTACCACAAAGGAGATAACGGTAAAAGAACTAGATGAAATCTTTTGTATTGTAGAGAACCTCAAACAAAAGGTTTGAGGTTCTCTGCGATATTTTCTTTGATATTTATTTCGCCAAGGCCTAGATTGCTGTCGGCTGTCGGAAATTGATTGAAGAAAAAAAGAAAGCCAACAATGTTCAAACGACTCTGTTCAAATATTTCCATAACAAATAGTTTCTTCATTGTGTATTTTATGCAATAAACATTTAATTCAATAATTATTTTCACTATCTTTTACATGGTATGCAGTTAAAAAGTTATTTAAAAGGCATTTTTAATATTCTTTATGGACATTCCTGAAGGTCACAGACCAATTATAATTTTTCCAAATGATTATTATATTCGATTAACGTGTTTCCATTTTGTGCGATGCGCTCGCAGGACGAATTAATCACATTAATCGAGGTCAACCTGTGCTTCTGCTCCTATGCTTATCTTAGCTTCTGCTCCTATGCTTATCTTCAATGACAGCTATGATCTAGACAAGATCATATATCTCTATTGGGATTACCCTGACTTCTAATCTCTCTCTCTCTCTCTCTCTCTCTCTCTCTCTCTCTCTCTTGGCATAAGCACATCACAAATATTGCTTCCTCTGCATCTAAAAAACTGTGTTTTCTCTTTTATTCTCGACATTACTTTTCTTCCAACAGCTACTCACTCCATACAAATCGCAAATCTGCCCAACCACCAAATACTGTTCCCACATCTGGGATAGGGGGGGGCCCCCAAAACCTCTCTCAGGCTTCTTGATTCCATTCAAAAGAGGGCAGTAAGGTGAATTAATGACCCATCTCTAACAAAACCAGTCAGCATCCTTTTATTGTCCAAATTTAAACTCACAGAGCCTACTTTTCTTCCTCATTTTTTCCTTCAACTTCCATTTTCTGGAACAACCTCCCTTCATACATATTTCCCAAAAATTACCCGAAAATGGTACCAATTACTATAGGTAATTGGTACTATTTTCGGTACTATTACTATAGGCTTTTCTTTAGTTTTCATTAAAAAAATTAAATAAGTAAATAAATACAAATATTATCTAATATCTATTAGACAATTTATTAATTTTATTTTAATTTTAAGCATGAGGACCACAAGATATTTTTTTCTAATATGGATCAAAAGGAAAACTCCAAATTATATCATTAAAAGTAACATTTTTTTTTTTATTTAAAAATATTTTATCAGTAAAATGTATTTTGTATATTTTTAATTATATATCTTTAATAAAGATATTTATTGTAAACACTGTCATTGGGGGAATTTAAATTGTAGGTAACAAATCCAGGGTTAAAGTACCACAAAGCTAACTGTCCTCATCTGTAACAGTGTACTTTAATAATCTGATTATAACTCATAAAATGAGTTAAACAGAATATTTTCTTCAAATTTATCTAATAAGGATATTACTAAATACTTCTTTAAATTAGCTACCAATATTTTCCAACCATGAATATTAAATATTTATCTGTTTGAGAATAGGAAAAAAGTCTTCACAGTTAATAGTATTAGTATTAGTATTAGTAACGGCCGTATGGTGCAAGAAAGCCTATGGCTTATGCTGCACCAGCCAAAAAAAAAAAAAAAAAAAAATCCGAGCAAAACAATGATAAAAACAAAAATTAAATAAATAAATAAATAATAATAATAATTAATAAATAAATAAAAATAATAAAATGAAATTAAAAATTAAATAAAAAGGAAATTAATCCTATCATCCTATGCGCTTCCCTTACCCGAAAGTACTATCCAGATGACCTTTGAATTTCCCCAAACTGTCGGCCTCTACCACCCATGAAGGCAACTTATTCCAGTAATTTATAACTCGCTGGCTAAAATAAAACTTCCTGCAGTCCAATCTAAACATTTCCCCGCGTAACTTGAATTTATGTCCCCTAGTTCTAGCATCATTTATAATCTTGAAAATTTTGTCCTCATTCATTTTACTGATGCCTCTCAGAGCCTTAAACACCTCAATCAAATCTCCTCTAAGGTGTCTAGTTTCCAAACTCTGCAACCCACATATTCGAAGTCTTTCTTCATAAGGACGCCCTTTTGCCGATCTCACCAGGCGAGTTACCCTTCTTTGCACCCTTTCAAGAAGCTCGATGTCTTTCTTTAGGTGCGGTCTCCATACTTGAACACAGTATTCCAAGTGTGGTCTAACATAGGCCTTATATAATGGGATTATCACGTCCCTATCTCTACTTGCAAAAGTTCGATAGATCATCGATAGGACACCATGGGCCTTCCTTGCAACCTGTTTACAATGCTCAGAGAATTTCATGTCTGACCGTATCGTAACACCCAAGTCCCTTTCCTCCAGTACTGGGTTTAGTTGAACTCCACCAAGTGAATAAGTTATTTTGGGATTACTGTTTCCCAGGTGTAATACCTTACACTTTGTTGGATTAAAGCACAGCTGCCATTTTTCTGACCATTCTTGAAGTCTATCTAGGTCTCTCTGAAGAAGCTCAGCTTGACAGTGATCATTAACTACTCTACCAATTTTAACATCATCTGCAAATTTAGACATCACGCCCTCTATCCCTTCATCAATGTCGTTTATGAAAATTAAAAACAACAGTGGTCCTAATACTGATCCTTGGGGAACCCCACTTCTTACATCAACCCAATCTGAGGAATAGCCATTTATCACAACCCTCTGCCTCCTGCCCTGAAGCCATCCTTCTATCCATCTAAGGATTTTCCCAGTGATTCCAACCTGTTCCAGCTTATAAAGCAACCGCTCATGTGGGACTGAGTCAAAAGCTTTGCTGAAATCTAAATAAACAATGTCGAAATTATTCCCTAAATCCAGCTCGTGAGTGACCCTTTCGAAATAGCGAACCAGATTTGTTAAACATGATTTTCCCTTGACAAAACCATGCTGAGTATCCTTGAGAATTTCAATTCGATCCAAATGATCCTGAATTCCACCCTTGATCAATGCCTCCATGATTTTCCCTACTACTGAAGTCAGACTGACAGGTCGATAATTTCCCACTTCACTTTTAGAGCCACCCTTATGTATGGGAGATACATTTGCACTTTTCCAATCCAAGGGAATCTCCCCAGAGTCTAGTGATGCTCGCATAACCAGCCTCAGTGGTTCAATGCACTCGCTTGCCGCCTCTCTCAAGATTATAGGGTATATTCCATCAACTCCAGGAGCCTTACTAGTCTGTAGGCTTGAAAGTTTTTTCATTAAATAATCTTGCGAAATTTCAATATCATTAATTACATATTTTTTAACTTCGCTCCCACAATTTCCCATTGCCACAAAAGGCTTTTCATTTGTAAATATCGATGCAAAATAACTGTTGAGTTCATCTGCAACGGCAGCTGGTGTATTTATCACTATCCCCTTTCCCTTACGTAAAGGTCCGATCTGGTTTGTCCTGCTCTTCTTGGCATTTATATATGTGAAGAATTCTTTATCCCCCCTCTTTGCTCTGTTTGCTAGTGATTTCTCATAAACTGCCTTTGCCTGTCGAACCTTTTCTGTGGCTCTATTACACATCACCTTGTAGCTGTTATAGGCTTCAGGACTTTTTATTGCTCTGTAACGTTTCCATGCCACCTTTTTCTGCTCAAGTAATGTGGCAACTTCACTATTCATCCAACTTGGAACCCTTCTCGTGGAGTATTTTTTTAATGGTATATACGCATTCAAGGCATCTGTGATTAATGTTTTAAAAGCGTACCACAGTTCAATTGTATTCATTCTCTGCGCGATATCTACCCAGTTAATAGAGGCCATGTAGTACCTTAAGGCATCGTAATTTCCTTTTCTGAAATTAAAACCCATTCCTTTGCCTTTTACTTCTGCTACCTCTCTCGTCATCATCCACCGTAGAACTCCATGATCACTTCCTGCTACTGGTTCCTCTACTGTCAGCCCTGTTATGTCATCTGATTCATGTGTGATGATGAGGTCTAGGATATTCTTTTCTCTAGTACTTTCCCTGACATGTTGATACAAATAACAGTCATCTAGTTGATTTAAAAATTTTGTTCCCCATGTCGAGTTTCCTTCCCATTTACTCCAATCAATTAGAGGCAAATTGAAATCACCCATAATAATGCATTGACGCTTACTTGCCCATTCCATTTGCATGTAGAGGCTTTTGTCATAGTCTTCACAATCACCTGGTCTGTAGATTATGCCTACTCGCATTGTACCTTTGTTTCCAACTATCTCACACCATACAGACTCTATACTAGCATGTGAAATGTCTGAATCTGGGAAAGCTATCGTCGCACTCAGGCTGCTTCTGATAAGAAGCATTACCCCACCACCCCTTCTATCTACTCTATCCTTCCTAAAGACATTATACAAGCCGTACTGAAACTCATCATCCCCAATTTCCGGGTGGCACCACGTCTCCGTAAGCCCTATTATGTCCGCGTTACTTGTTTTAACCACCAGTTCGAATTCGCTCATTTTATTGACGACACTTCTAACGTTACTGTATAAACAATTAAGATTTACTGTTCTTGTATATTTAACAACCCTAACACAACCCTTGAAGTTTTTTAGGCTCTCTTCCCTGATATTAGCTACCCGCTCACGTGAAACGTCTTTGCCCCCAGAACATCTAGATAATACGTCCAGTTGGGGTAACAGATAAGAACTCTTAAGGTATGTGCAAGAGTTACATTGACCAATATTATCAGATAAACGCGTGTCAGTATTACCCACATCCCCCCTAACTAGCAGTTTCCCTGAGCCTTTAAGGTATCCTCAATAATACTGGCAAAAACGTTTGCACCACCTTTGTTTAAGTGTATCCCGTCTCTACAAAACAAATTCCTTCTACCTACAAGTGTGGGCCATGCTGATAGAAATTTACCCCCTAAAGCCTTGCAGATTCCTTCAAGTCTTGAGTTAATCCACAAGGCTCTTAACATATAATCCCTCCTATCGTGTCTGGGCAGAATTGCAGACACATAGACATTATGGCCTAGCTCGCGACATTTCCTCAGCATGGTCCTGTATTTTTCCAACAAATCGTCAGATCGTGTACGTTTAATATCGTTTGTTCCCACATGAATAATAATATTTTCTTTACCCCCTTTAAAATCTGACAGTCTGTTGGTGACATCATCAATAGTTGCTCCCGGCAGACATACCCTGGTTCTGCTCCACCTATCTTTATTACAAAAAATATTCCCCGTTTCCCTGACAATGGAGTCTCCTAATAAAACAATGTCCTTTCTAACCAGGGTAGTTTGCACTTGGTTTTTCTGTTTTGAGGCTCGAATCGGGTGTGCATCACTTGGTAGATTGCTGGAGTTTTGAGTCCCTGACGAGCTCCCAGAAGCATTATTTTCGAGGGCAAGCACTCGTTTTTTCAGGGACTCAAATTGTTCCATCAGTGCACCAAATTGTAATTTAGCGCATCGGCTTCTGTGGCCATAGTGCACCTCCCAAGGTTTTTGCAGTACTTTGATCCAAGCCCGAGGCGGGATTCGAACCCGCGACCTTTGGGTTGCCAGGCAGGCACCTTTTACCCACCTGGCTAGCCCGGTCGGCAAATATTTTCCAACCATGAATATTAAATATTTATCTGTTTGAGAATAGGAAAAAAGTCTTCACAGTTAATAGTATTAGTATTAGTATTAGTAACGGCCGTATGGTTACGGCCGTTACTAATACTAACTCATAAAATGAGTTAAACAGAATATTTTCTTCAAATTTATCTAATAAGGATATTACTAAATACTTCTTTAAATTAGCTACCAATATTTTCCAACCATGAATATTAAATATTTATCTGTTTGAGAATAGGAAAAAAGTCTTCACAGTTAATGACAAGGAGCACATTGGGGTAAAAAAGCCATGTAATGAGACTGAAAATTATTTTGTTTTTATGCTACTGAAATTAAATTTTAATATTTACCTTATAATCTACAGGTATATTATATTTGCAGAGAAGGCACTGTTGCTTTTCTTGCTCATATGGATTCTCAATGTCCTGAGGCTACAAAAAACATTTAAATGTAATTTTTAAACAGAGAAATAATACTGATAATAATATTGGCAAATATGATAATAAACAATTATGATTAGACAATGATTAATTGAATTTTCTTTTGCTGTATTCTGACATGCATTTGTACTGTATTAATCTCAGACTTAAAATCCACAGTACGGAAACTGGAAAATAAGACT
Source organism: Mastigoproctus giganteus (assembly GCF_048544385.1). Lineage (NCBI taxonomy): Eukaryota > Metazoa > Arthropoda > Arachnida > Uropygi > Thelyphonidae > Mastigoproctus > Mastigoproctus giganteus. The sequence continues at coordinate 174,357,981 of NC_143587.1, read as the reverse complement.
GATGTTACAGGATGAGTGCTGGTGCTGCCACATACTAGATTTAAACATGAAATAGAAGAATGATTGTTCCTCAAGAATCACAGTTCGAGGTCAGTGGAAATTGTTGCCATTTCAAAATGCAGTGTGAGCTGAACTGCATCTCTCTCTCTCTCTCTCTCTCTCTCTCTCTCTCTCTCTCTCTCTCTCTCTCTCTCTCTCTCCTGTGGTCTGTGTTGCAGAAGGACAGTGGAACAAAAAGCAAACATCAAGTTTTGTGTTCATTGGGACAAAAGTGCCACAGAAATGTTACAAATGATGAAGTGAGTGTATGAAGAGAATTGTCTGTCTCGTGCACATGTGTTCAAACAGCAGAAACACTTTGCCCTTGGAAAAGCATCACTGGAAGATGACAAACATCCAGAGTAAGCAAAAATGGTTCAAATACCACAGTTTGATTGAAAGAGTGCAAGAAATCATTACCAATAACTGATGTAAAATACTACTAATAATGATTTCAGAAGATCTGTGCAGCAATAAAGAAACCATTCAACAAATAATAACCCAGGATTTAAAGAAAACGAAGGTCTGTGTGCAATTTATTTCATATTTTTTAACAGATAGTCAATGACAGGTGCGAGTTGAACACTACAGAAAACTCATCAAGGCCACTGAAAGCAAACTCAACTTCCTGAATTTGATCGTTATAGATGAAAAAATGTAGTTTCAGTATGACCCCCCACAACAAAGTGAAAGTTAAACTCTACCAAAGCCAAATAAGTTCATCAAGAAAGGTCAAAAATCAAACCCATGCTCATCACTTTCTACAATAGCAAGGGAATTGTGCACAAAGAATTCATGCCCAATGGCCAAGGTGTTACTGCTGCCTACTATCTTGACATTTTGAAACATTCATTGCAGAAATCGATCATGTGCGACCTATGGAGAAGACAGCAGTTGGTTCCTCTTGCACAACAATGCACCAAGCCAAGCCACAAGACTTATTGTTCAGAAGTTTTCGGCTTGCTAGCAAAAAGTCTGCATACTGTCGCACCCACCATATTCACCAGATGTAGCCCCCATGTGGCTTCTTTTTGTTCCCAAATCTCAAGGCACCACTGAAAGGCTGTTATTTTGATGACGTTGACACTATTAAAAGAGCTGTAATGAGAACATTGAATGGTGTACTAGTCATGGTCTTCCAGTCATTCTAATCAGTTTGTGGATGTGGGAGAAAGTTACTTTGAATAACCATAGTTAGTTTACTCGTGTGGGGTCATTATTTTATTTTTTTCTTGCATCCGTTTCATTTTCCAACTGCAACGCCGTGTAGTAATAACTCCTAACATTTTACATTTACAAGCATATTTTAAAATATCATTGAATATAGCAACTTTTCAACTATTTTATCACAAAATTAAAGATATAAGCAAAGGTCACCAAATTTATTCCCAATCTACTGCCACCTGGAAAACTTAGGTTTACTTTAAATCTATGCCAGATTTAAAGTAAAAAATTACAAACATATTCATAAATAACACATATTTATAATTTATAAATATAAATTGTACATTGTTTAAATAACAGTCATTAATGACTGTATTATTATTTTTTAAATAATATATACATTTATACAGTATATAAAAATAATATAATAAAATTGACTGTATTATTCATTTTAAAAAAAGATTTCAAAAAAAATTCACAGTTTTACAGTAAACATAAGAACTTTTAAAAAGAAATCTTTTTCTTTCTTTTTATTTCCCCCAGTGCAGCAAAAGCATGGCTTCCTTGAACTATATGGCAAATACTATTACTATTTTACTCCATGACTGCATGTACACTACCCAAGCTGGATATATAATAAATAAAAGAGCAGTTTCTGAAAATTTTCTGTAGCACACTGAAGCAGCACACATTATTTCACATGGTAATTAAACTTCTTGATCTCAAAATTCACACAAATTTTAGTTTTTGTTTAGGATGGTCAGATAGTCAATGATAGGTGCAAATTGAACACTGCAGAGAACTTTTTTAAAAACATTAAGGCCTCATCTCACTACAGCTTAGCCAGCTTCCACTGTAGCATCAGTCAGATATTTTCTCTTTTTAAAAGTATGACAGTGCCCAGAAGTTATACCTATACCATCCAACTGTATGCCAATCATCTCATGCTTAATGCTTCGCCAATACACCCTACAAACTGTGACTTTCACTACGGATTTAGTACATTTTCACAGCACATGCGAGTATGAAGAAAAGGCATTTATTTTGCATGCTGCTTCATGGTTTTAGAGTCCATAAGTTACAATCACTAAATTATACAAGAGCAAATTTAGTGGGTGCATAAATTCAACAATGACAAGTTCATCTTGTAATTTTCAACTTTAGAAAGGGCAACGACAGTCAATGTAAAAGTCTTTTCTAAACTTTACATAGAATAATAGTCTGGTTATATTAAACGAGAGTATTGATGTGTGGTTGAAGATTTTACGGCTCCAGCAAACTGATAAGCTTTTTTTCTTAAATTTTTCCTGTTTTATTGAATTAAGTGGCATATTAATTTATTTTATAGAAGTAGTTTTATAGTCCTAGTTACTTTACTTAGTTTATTTTGAATTTACATAGAGATTTTGTAAGTTATTAGTTAGTATCGGTAGAACCTTGTACCATTTGAAACTTTCTGTCATTGTTGTAGAATATTAGATGAATATGGAACAGTGTAATGTATATCTCAAACTTGATAGCTTAAGGTATAAGGTAAAACTAGATTAGGATTAGCATTAGTAGAGGCATACGATGCAAAAAAGCAAGCTTATGCAGCATCAGCCAAAAAAAAAAAAAAAAAACACTCCCATTTCACCCCTCCATTCATTCCAAATGCCTCTCCAGCTCAGCCTTAAATTTATTTCAGCTATCAACTTCCACAACAAGAGATGGAAGTCTTTACCACCAATCAACTACCAACTGGCTAAAGGCAAATTTCCACAAATCTATTCTACAACTGTCTTTCATCAATTTGAATCTATGCCCCCAGAGGTTCTTAATCTGAGCAAGAGGAAGAATCCCATCGCATTCAGCTTGCTCAACCATTCAAGGCCTTATCACCTCAATCAGATCACCTCACATTTGCCTACTTTCCAGGCATGGAAATTTGCACAAATTAAGCCTTTCTTTGTAAGAGCACCCCTTTGTTCCCCTCACCAATCTTGTTGCCCTTCTTTCTACTCATTCTAGCAACTTTACATCCTTCCTAAAATGAGGCCTCCAGACCTGTACACAGTACTATAGGTATGGCCTAACCATTGCTTTGTACAAAGGGATAATCACCTCCCTGTCCCTGCTAGCAAAGTTCCTATATATCATTGACAAGACTATATGACCTGTCACCCATTTGTTCACAAACTTCACATTTGACTGCACAAGTACCCCAGATCTTTTTCACTTTCCACTTCCCTGAGTGCAGTACGATACAGTTGGTACATTTCCCTTGGGTTATTGCTACCCATATGCAGTACTTTGCATGTGTCAATGTTAAACTTCAGTTGCCACTTCTCAGCCCATTTGCCCAACTTCTCTAGATCCAGTTGGAGTAGCATACTGTCTTTACTGTCGTTAACAACCCTGCCAACCTTTGCAAACTTGGACATTATAATTGATGAATACTCAAAACAACAATGGGCCCACCAAACCCTGGGGAACTCCACTAATTACCACTCTCTGTCGTCTCCCCTTTATCCACTGTAGAAACTTACCCTTAATGACATACATCTCCAATTTGTACAGCAGTCTTCCATTTGCAACATTATCAAAAGCTTTCCTGAAATCCAAGTATAAGATATCAAAATTATTTTTGGCATTCAGTTCCTGTGACCACATCATAGTATCCAATCAAAGTGGTCAGACAAGACATCCATTTAACAAACCCATGCTGTGTCTTACCTATTACTGCAGTAGTCTTATCTATGTGATCCTGTATCACCTCTTTAACCAATGACTCCATTATTTTCCCCGGAACACAAGTTAAACCAACAGGTCTATAGTTACTTGTGTCACCTTTTGAACCCCCTCTGTGAATTGGTGATACATTTGCACAACTCCAGTCCAAGGAAGCTCTCATAATTATGGCTACGGATTTGCTAACTTCGCTCACTGCCTCCTTCAAACAATCATTCCAGGTGCCTTTTTTTATGTTTAACTTCAACAATTTCTCCTCCACTTTGCTATCAGTTATTACAAAATCACTTAGCTCCCTCTTACAGTTTGATAAACTTCTGGCATTCCTTGCCTTGAATAACTCCTCATGTGTGAATATAAATACAAAATACTCATTCAGTCAATCAGCCACCTGAGCAGGATCATCAATAGTCGAACCATCTATGTTAAGTGGACCAATCTGATTCATCCTCTTCCTTCTAGAATTTACATAAGTAAAGAATTCTTTGCTGTTTTTCTTTGCATTCTTTGCCAAAGATTTCTCGTAATCTGCCTTCACCTGCCTGCCTAACCTTTGTGACTTGATTACAGACTAGCTTATATCTGCCATAGGCTTCTTTGAGATATCAAGAGCAACTACTTGTGTTTCACCGAACCTTTCCATTGAATTAGTCCATAAATGGGTAACATAAGCCAGAATATCACCAGTGAATCAATACTGATGGGATCCATACTGGCGATCGTTGATCAGACGGAAGGTTTCTAGGTAGTAAAGAGTTGGCGTTTAATTGATTTCTCCATTACTTTAGAAAGAGTAGAAGTAATTGCAATGGGATGATAACTGTATGGGAGGGATTTTTCACCCTTTTTAGGAACTGGCTGGATATGAGTAAATTTCCAAGCAGAAGGAAAAACACCTTTGGAATAAGAAAGTGAAAAAAGGCGGCAAAGAATAGGAGTAAGTTCAGGAGCACAGGTTTTGAGAACAAGTGGAGAAATACCATCGGGACCTGGAGCTTTCTTAGCATCAAGATTCGTCAAAATCCTTCTGACATCCTTTTGACAGAAGACCACAGGAGGCATTGAATGGGGCATGTTGGGAATGGTAGGAGGTGAAGGAGGTGATTATCCCGTTATACAAGGCAATGGTCAGGCCACACCTTGAGTACTGCGTACAGGTCTGGAGGCCAAATTTTAGGAAGGATGTAGAATTGCTAGAACGAGTACAAAGAAGTGCAACTTGGTGAGGGGAACAAAGTGGTGCTCTTAACAAGAAAGGCTTAAGATTAGACATGTGCCTAGTCTCCAGGTGCTGCAATTTGCAGCACCTGGAGACTAGGCACATGCAAGGCGGCCTGACTGATGTGTATAAGGTCTTGAATGGGTTGAGCAAACTCAATGCTGAAGGGATTCATCGTCTTGCTCAGATTAAGAACCTCAGGGGGCATAGATTCAAATTGAGGAAAATAGTTGTAGAATATATGTGCAGAAATTTGCCTTTAGCCAGCAGGTAGTTGATTGCTGGAACAGAGTTCCATCTGTTGTTGTGGAAGTTGATAGCTTAAAAAAATTTAAGGCTGAGCTGTACAGGCATTTGGAGTGAATCGATGGGCAAAATAGGTGGTTTTTTTTTTTTTTTTTTGGCTGATGCTGCATAAGCTTGCTTTCTTGCATCGTATGGCTCAACTTATGCTAAGGTCAGAAGTGAGGTCCCTCAAGGATTGGTTCTTGGACGACTATTATTTCTCATTTTCATAAATGACATGAACGAAAGGATAGAAGGCATGATATCAAAATTTGCAGATGACGTGGAGATTGACAGAGTCATTAATGATCAGTGCAAAGCACAGCTCCTTCAGGATTACTTGAACATACTTCAGAGATGGTCAGAGAAATGACAGCTATGTTTTAATGCTGCCAAATGCAAGGTCTTATGCTGCCAAATGCAAGGACTTGAGGAATCCAGAAATACACTATACACTTGGTGGGGGCACCTCAGTAGCCAGGTGGGAAGGAGCAGCAGTGCGTAGCACACGCTTCTTGATTAGACCGGGGTTCGAGCCCATCACCACCAAATACGGTGGATGCAGAAAGGTCAGGGAATGACCACCGCATATCCCGGAGCAATATGGCCTTAGTTGCTAATGCTCCTAAAAACCAAATAACAAACAAACACTTGGTGGGGTTGAATTAAAAACAATGGAGGAGGAAAGGGATCTGGAAGTTACAATACGGACAAATATGAAGTTCCTAAACATTGTAAACAGGCAGTCAGGAAAGCCCTTGTTGTCCTATCGATGATTTATCGAACACTATCCTGTACAGACAGGGAGGTCATAATCCCACTGAATAAGGCAATTGTAAGACCACATTTTAAATATAAAGACCTCACCTGAAAAAAACATTGAGCTTCTTGAAAGGGACCAAAGACAGGCAACTCACAGGGTAAGATCAGCAAAAGTGTGATCATAGGAGGAAAGACTCCATATCAGTGGGCTGCAGTGCTTGGCAACCAGGCACCTCAGAGGTGACCTGACTGAATGTTTATAAGGCTCTGAGAGGAATTTTTTATTTATTTATTTTATTTTTTAATAGGTAGAGATTTTGTGGGTTACTACTTAATATTCACAGAACCTTCTTATTTTTCGAATCTTTCTGACAATGTTATAGTTTTAGAGTGAGTAGTAGGGGAATTCAAATATTTTGTGTTAAATAGGTAGCTCTAAAGTTAAATCAATCAAGTTGGCATTAGATAATTTTTGCTATATATTATTATTATTAGCCATATGGTGCAAGGAAGCCTGAGGCTTATGCTGCACCAGTCAAAATAAATTCCCCGAGTTACCCTGAGAGAGAGAGAGAGAGAGAGAGAGAGAGAGAGAGAGAGAGAAAGAGAGCGAAATAGAGAAAGAGTCAGAAGTAGAAGGGAATCACCAAGAAAGAGAAGAATGATGATATCCAGCTTAGGACCCTGGTTGTGCCAAGCCCATACTCACAAGGTGTGAGCTCCTAGGATGACCAGATAGCATAATCATATCGCTGCACTGAGGATCTATTACCTTAGTGTAGTAATCTCAATTAATCAATTAAATTTATTATTCTTATTAATTTTCATTGTTAATCAATTAATTTGTATTCAAACAAAAATCATGCCATAGACTAGAGCAGCAAAGCAACGAGCACAAAATAGTGGAAGTACTGTTGCTTGGGGGAGAACTGAAGGGGCAATTCTGCAATTCCTCACACCATAAAAAAATGCGCAACTTGTGAAATGTTTGCAGACCTTTATGGAATAGCACATGATCACGCCAAGGAGGATGTCTTTGTGTGTGTGTGTGTGTGTGTGTGTGTGTGTGTGTGTGTGTGTGTGTGTGTGTGTGTGTGTGTGTGTGTGTGTGTGTGTGTGTGTGTGTGCGAGGTGCAGTGAATGTCAAAAATTTAGGCACTAGCTCAGCATTCTGATAGGCATCTATGAGAATTTGGAAGAGTAGAGTAAATGCCCTCAAAGAATTAAAATGGGGGCCCATAGAACTCTCAGCTACCCACATCAACACCAGAGCTCACCAACATGCATCAGGCAACACAGAGGCAAACTTCAAGGCAGAAAGTGCTGGTTCCACAGGACCCAGTTATTGTTGATGACTATTGTGAGAGACACAGAAAATATATATTGCAAAATGGATAGGTGGAATAGGACCAGAGTATGTCTGCCAGGGGCAAAAGTTGATGACATTGTACAGCAGATATCATCTTTTAAGGTCAAAAAACTTCATATATTGTTGTACACGTTGGCACTAATGACATTAAAAGTAGGAGATCTGCATATTTTTTTTTTTACTTAACAAGAACAGGTCAATGTTGCAAAAACTTGTCAGTTAAGGATAACAATGAAAATGTCTGCAATTCTGCCCAAATATAATAGGAAGGAGTAAGGATAGGAGAGGGTTACTTAAAGGTGTAACTACCATCAGGGGTGAAGGGAAGGGTTTTTGTTTTCATGATGGTGACTATGGTATTCTCATACAGTTTATAAATTCTATTCAGTGGAACCAACTGATGATGTCACCAACAGTAAATTCTAAATGGGAAGCCTTCATTCAAAGAGGGTACTAGGTTTTTCATACCAACTAAGAAATACTGTTCAAGGTTTAGGCCCAAATGGATGTCAGATGAACTAATGAGACTCATGGCAGAGATGAAAAATTCATGGGATGCATATAAATTATCAGGCAACACAGAAGCCTATGGTAGATATAAGCTAGTCTGTAATCAAGTCACAAAGGAGATTAGGCAAACAAAGGAACATTTCGAGAAATCTGATCCTGCTCAGGTCGCTGACAAACTGAATGAGTATTTCACATCTACTTTAACTTTAGGAATGTTAAAGTAGAAAAAGGTATGACGGAAGTTTATCAAACTCTAACAGAGAGCTTAATAATTTTGTAACAATTGAGAGCAAAGTGGAAGAAAAATTGTTAAACATGAAAAAGTTAAAAAAGATACACATAAGAAAGGCCTGGGGTGGATGGGATCTTTCCAATTATTAGCATTAGTAGAGGCATATGATGAAAGAAAGCAACCTTTTGCAGCATCAGCCAAAAAAAACCAATCCCATTTCACCCCTTTGTTCGTTCGAAATACCTGTCCAGCTGAGCCTCAAATTTATTTAGGCTATCAACTTCCACAACAACGGATGGGAGTCTGTTACACCAACCAACTACCCACTGGCTAAAGGCAAATTTCCACACATCTATCCTACATCTGTCTTTCATCAATTTGAATTTATGCCCTCTCAGGTGATTATTCTGAGCAAGAGGAAGAATCACACCGGCATTGAGCATACTCAAACCATTCAAGGCTTTATACACCTCTATCAGATAACCTCGCCTGTGCCTAGTCTCTAGACACTGTAATTTGCAAAACTTAAGCCTTCCTTCTTAAGAGCAACCCTTTGTTCCATTCACGAATCTTGTTGCCCTTCTCTGTACTTGTTCCAGCAGCTCTACATCCTTCTTGAAATGAGGCCTCGAGACATGTATACAGTACTCAAGGTGTGGCCTGACCATTGCCTTATACAAAGGAATAATCACCTCCTTATCCCTGCTAGAAAAATTCCTGTATATCATTGACAAGACACCATGAGCTACTCTTGCAGACCATCTGCACTGCTCAGAAAACTTCATATCTGCCTGCACAATTACCCCCAGGTCCTTTTCATTCTCTAGCACTCAGTGTAGTACCACAGAGTTGATACGTTGCTCTGGGGTTACTGTTTCCCACACGTAGTACTTTACATTTGTCAATGTTAAACTTCAATTGCCACCTCTCGGCCCATCTGCTCAACCTTTCCAGATCCTGTTGCAGCAGCATAGCGTCAGTAGTGTCCTTAACAACCCTGCCAACCTTTGTATCGTCTGCAAACTTGGACATTAAGCTTGATATACCATCATCAATATCATTTATAAATAGAGAAAACAACAATGGACCCAACACTAAACCCTGAGGGGCTCCACTAATAACATTAGTCCACAATAAGCAGTGTCCATTGATTACCACTCTCTGTCCTTTCCCCCTCAACCATCCCTTTATCCATAGCAGCAATTTGCCTCCAATGCCACACTCTATAATTACTTGCGTCAGCCTTTGATCCTCCTTTGTGAATTGGGGTCACATTTGCATATCTCCAGTCCATGGGTACCTCCCTGAGTCCAAAGAAGCTCTCATAATTATGGCTAATGGTTTGTTTACTTACTTTGCTGCCTCCTTTAATATAACTGGATAGATCCTAACCACCCCGGGTGCCTTTTTTATGTTTATCCTCAACAATTTCTCCTCCACTTTCCTCTCAGTTATTACAAAATCATCTAGCTCACTGCCAGAGTTTACTTCACCTCTGGCATTCCCCTTCCTGAATAACTCCTCATGTGTGAATGTAAATGCAAAATACTCGTTTAGTTTGTTAGCTACCTGAGCAGGATCCTCAACTGTTGAACCATCAATATCCAGTTCTGAATCATCCCTTTCCTTCTAGAGTTTACATTGGTAAAGAACTCTTTTCTGTTTTTCTTTGCATCCTTTTCCAAGGATTTCTCATAATCTGCCTTTGCCTCCCTAATCTCCTTTGTGACTTGGTTACAGACCAGCTTATACCTATCATAATCTTCCATGTCACCTATTAATTTATATGTATCCCATGCATTTTTCTTCTCTGCCATATGTCTCATTAGTTCATCTGACATCCATTTAGGCCTAAACCTTGAACAATATTTCTTAGTTGGCATGTAAAGCATTATATTAAGAGAGACAGCAAAGAAGACAAGCAAACCCATAACCATAATTATGAGAGCATTCCTTGGATTCAGGGGAAGTTCCCATGGACTGTAGATGTGCAAAAGTATCCCCAAATCACAATGGTGACACCCATAATTATAGACCTGTTAGTTTAAATTCTATACCAGGGAAAATAATAACGGAGCCAATGGTTAAAGAAGTAATGCAGGACCATCTAGACAAGTTGTACTTCAATTAATATCAATTATACTTCAGACACAACTTGGGTTTTTTTAATTGGAAGCATTGTCTGGCCTCTTCGTGGACTAATGTTATTAGTGGAGTCCCACAGGGTTCAGTGTCGGGTCCACTGTTGTTTTGTATATTTATCAATGATATTGATGAAGGTATATCAGGCTTAATGTCGAAGTTTGCAGATGATATAAAGGTTGGCAGGGTTGTTAATGACAGTAATGGCAGTGTGCTACTGCAACAGGATCTAGATAATTTGGGCAGATGGGCTAAGAAGTGGCAACTGAAATTCAACCTTGACAAATGCAAAGTACTGCATATGGGTAGAAGTAACCCCAGAGAAACGTACCAACTGTGTGGTACTACACTTAAGGTGGTAGAAAATGAAAAAGACCTGGGAGTAATTGTGCAGGCAGACATGAAGTTTTCTGAGCAATGCAGACAGGCTGCCAGGGCAGGTCATGGGGTTTTGTCAATGATATATAGGAATTTTGCTAGCAGGGAAAAGGTGATTATCCCTCTGTATAAGGCAATGGTCAGGCCACGCCTTGAGTACTGCGTATATTTTAGGAAGGATGTAAATTTACTTGAGCGTGTACAGAGAAGGGCAACAAGATTGGTGAGGGGAATAAAGGGATCCTCTTATCAAGAGAGACTTAAGTTCTGAAAATTGCAGTGGCTGAACACTAGGCACCTGCGTGGTGATCTGATTGAGGTGTATAAGGCCTTGAATGGGTTGAGCACGCTGAATTCTGATGGGATCCTTCCACTTGTTCAGATTACGAACCTAAGGGGGCATAAATTCAAATTAAGAAAAGACAGATGTAGAATAGATGTGCGGAAATTTGCCTTTAGCCAGCGGGTGGTTAATTTCTGGAACAAACTTCCATCTGTCGTTGTAGAAGTTGATAGGTTGAATAAATTTAAGGAGGAACTGGACAGGCATTTGGAGGGAATGGTGTGATTTTTTTTTTTTTTGACTGATGCTGCATAAGCTCATACACATGCTTTCTTGCATCACATGCCACTACTCTGATTGGATACTACAATGTTTTTAAAAAAAAAAAAACTGGATGCAAAAAATAACTTTGATATTATATACTTGAATTTCAAGAACGCTTTTGATACTGTTTTACATAAAAGACTGCTATACAAATTGGGGCAGGGTGGCATTAAGAGCAAGATGCTGCTGTGAATAAAAGGATGATTGAGTGGTAGAAGACAGAGTGGTAATCAATGGGCACTGTTCTTCTTGGACTAAAATTATTAGGGGATTGCTCCAAGGTTCGGTGTTCTTCCCATTGTTATTTTCTATATTTAATGAAAGTGATGAAGGCATATCAGATTAAATGTCAAAGTTTGCAAATGATATAAAGATTGGCAGGGTGGTTAATGATAGTAATGACAGTATGCTACTGCTGTCATTACTATCATTAGTGAAATGAGAAAAGTTAGACAGGTGGGCTCAGAAATGGCAACTGAAGTTTAACATTGACAAATGCAAAGTACTGCATATAGGTAACAGAACCGCAAAGTAACGTACCAACTCAGCATAGTGAAAAATGAAAAGGACTGGGGCTAATTGTGCAGTCTGATATGGAGTTCTCTGAGAAATGCAGACAGGCTCTCAGAACAGCTTATAGACAGGAGTTTTTCGAGCAAAGATAAGGAAGAGAGAGTGTGTGTGTGTGTTATTTGTTGTTATTTTGGTTTTTAGGAGCATTAGCAACTAAGGCCATATTGCTCCGGGATATGCGGTGGTCATTCCCTGACCTTTCCGCATCCTCCATATTTGGTGGTGACGGGCTCGAACTCCGGTCTAATCAAGAAGCGTGTGCTACGCACTGCTGCTCCTTCCCACCTGGCTACGGAGGCACCGTGTGTGTGTGTGCGTGTGCGTGTTTTGGAGGTTCTGGGGCTATAGTGCACCTAGATAGGAAAGTGATTATACCATTGTACAAGGCAAAGGTTAGGACAAGACTTATCTCGAGTACTGCATTCCGGTCTAGAGGTCTCATTTTAGGAAGAATCTGGTACTGCTGGAATGAGTACAGAGAAGGCCAATGAGATTAGTGAGTGGGAAAAAAGAGGTGCTCGTAACAAGAAAGAGAAAATTCTGAAAATTGCAGTGTCTGGAGATTAGTCACCTATTAAAGCTAGCATTGGGCAAAGTTTAAACACCTGATTTAGGTGTTTTTTTTTGTTTTTTTGTGAAAACCCCAAACATGAGAGGTACTAGAACTTATAGTACTTAGTACCGTACTTGGGTTGGAGGTTGAGAACACGAAAGAAGATATTTCTTGACATTAGACTTGAACTTCTATAGACTGTAATTTTCAGGAAATACATAAGACGGAAAGTTTTTCCAGAAAACGGCAGTTGAAGGAATAAATGAGGAAGATGAAAAGTTGGCTCTGTGAGTTTGGAGTTCGACATTAAATGGATGTTGGCTGGTGGCAGGGCGTGTTCGGACTGTTTTGAAAAAGAGAGCAGGAATTATACTAGCCAATTCAGAAGATCAGTGCCCATGGAAGTATCCGAAGAAAAGGCACGCAGCAGAAACAGTACATCTATGAGACAGCGAGTGGAGAGACTCTGTTAGAGACGAGTCATTAATTAACTTAACTCTCCTCTTCTGAATGGAATCTAGAAGCCCGAGAGAGGTTTTGGGGGCACCGCCCCAGATGTGGGAACAATATTCCATGGTAGAGCAGATTTGTACAGAGTGAACAGCTGTTTGGAAGAAAAGTAATGCCAAGAATGAAAGAGAAAACCAAGTTTTTTAGATGCAGAGGAAGCAATATTTGTAATGTGCTTGTGCCAAGTGAGATTACAAGTCAGGGTAATCCCCAAAAGAGATATATCATTTTGCCTAGAAATCGGAGTGTCACCAAAGATAAGCATAGGAGCAGAAGAATCCTTTTTGCGAGTTATAAGACAAAACTGAGTTTTAGAAGGATTGAAAGCAACTAAGTTGTCTTTGCGCCACTGGAGAATTACCTGGAGATCAGCATTTAACAAATTGGTAGCAGATATTCGAGAAGTTGAAGCTGATTGGGCAGGGTAAGATTTATCAAAATGGAAACTGGAATGCAATCTGCTATCACAGGCAAAACTATGGATAGGATTTCCAGTCAATGGAAGAAGGTCATTAATATACAAGAGGAAAAGAGTGGAGGAAAGAACTGAACCTTGGGGAACACCGCATTAGTGGAGAAGTTAGAAGACAGAAAGCCATCTACGATCACCCTCAATAAGCGATCAGAGAGAAAACTGGATAACCAATTACAAAAAAACAGTTGGCAAACCATAAGATGGAAGCATATTTAGAAGACCTTTATGCCAAACACGATTGAAAGCATTTGAGATGTCAAGAACAACACCTTGTGTTTCATCAAACATTTCCATTGAATTTGTCCATAAATGGGTAATTCAGGGGCTCCCATCTGGTGAGTATGGGCTTGGCAAAGCCCATACTCACCAGAGTATGGGCTTTGCCCTCTCTCTCTCTCTCTCTCTCTCTCTCTCTCTCTTTCTCACAGGGTAACTCGGGGAATTTTTTTTTTTTTTTTGGCTGGTGCAGCATAAGCCTCAGGCTTCCTTGCACCATATGGCTAATAATAATAACAAGCCAGAATATCACCGGTGGATCAACTCTAGCTCAACCCATACTGGCGATCGTTGATCAAACGGAAGGTAGTTTAAGAGTTAATTGATTTCTTCATTACTTTAGAAAGAGTAGAAGTAATTGCTATATGATGATAATGGGATGGGAGGGATTTGTCACCCGTTTTTTGGAAATGGCCCGATATGAGCAAATTTCCAAGCAGAAGAAAAAAACACCTTTGGAATAAGAAAGTGAAAAATTGCTAATGTGAAATTGAAATTGCTAATGCTAAGAACATTAGCATAAAGTGAAATTGCTAATGCTAAGAACAGGAGTAAGTTCTGAAGAACAGGTTTTAAGAACAAGTGGAGAAATACCATCAGGACCTGGAGCTTTCTGAGCATCACGTTTCGTCAAAATCCTTCTGACATCCTTTTCAGGGAAGACTGCAGGAGGCATTGAATGGAGCGTGTTTGGAATGGTGGGAGGTGTTTTACCAAGATCATTAATACATGAGTTGGAAGAAAAATGGGATGCTAGCAAGTCAGCTTTATCCTTGGCTTAAGTGACAACAGAACCATCTGGTTTTGACAGAGGGTTTAAGGCTTTGAACAGAACGAGCAAGGTCAATGCTGATGGAATTCTTCCTCTTTCTCAAACCACACAAGAGGGGACAAATTGAGGAAGAATGTTACAGAATAGATGTGCAGAAGTTTACCTTTAGCCAACAGGTAATTAAATTGCTGGAACAAACATCCATCTGTTGTTGTTGATAGCTTATATAAATTCAAGGAAGAACTACACAAACTATTGGAAGGAATGAATAGGTGAAATGTGAGGTGTCTTTTTTTTTTTTTTTTTTTTTTGACATTATGTAAGCTAGCTTTCTTGCATCATTTGCCACTGCTAATGCTAAGCTGGAAATTTGAATACAAGCCAAATGCTATGGCTATTTTCTTATCTTATGATTTATTAATAAAATCAAGGTTTAGATGAAACATAAGGATTTCAGGATGGAATGAGAAATAATGTACTTCCCTACAAGAATAATTTTGTTGGCATGTTCTCAGCAAACAATAAAATCTGAATATTTAAAACAGTAGAACAAACAAGGAAAGAAGGAACAGAAATCATGCAGGAACAGAAAACAGAAATCACAGAGATCATCTGATTCATAGCATTCATTCCATATCAGGACGGAATGAGAATGTCTTCAAATACATGAATGCATTCTTGTAATGCCAAATGACGTAAGGAATGAGATTACCACGAGAAACAGGTGCGGTGGGGTTAGGCCAATTTGTGAATATGAGCACTAGAAGACCACTAATATTAAATACTTTTCATTTCACTAAAACACTGCTAATGTGTAATCCTTACAAGTACATGTGTACTTGTAAGGATCATTGATGAGGAAAAGATGATAGCATTTGATCTGGTATCAGAGTGAACACTCTGATGCACTAGTTGTGTAGCATGAAAGGTAATGTGTCTCAGCATCTCCACCAATTGAGTCCAAGAAGCTAGAAAACTGAAGCCAACATGGATTGTGAACATTAAAATTACCAAGGAAAATTACACTATTAGAAAAGTTAACTGGAGAAAGTCAAAAAGTTCTGAGTGCTTTGCAGAGGAAACAAGGATATTTCAGAGAAAGAAAATTCAAGATTAGAAGGAATATTAGCATTAGCAAGGGCACATGATGCAAGAAAGTCAGCTTATATAGCATCAGCCAAACCCCCCCCCTTCTCATTTCACCCAATCACTCGCTCCAAATGTTTGTCCAGTTCAGCCTTGAATCTGTTTAAGCTATCAACTTCTACAGCGACAGACGGAAGTTTGTTCAAGCAATCAACCACCCGCTGGCTAAAGGCAAACTTCCGCACATCTATCCTACAAATGTCTTTCCTCAATTAAAACTTATGCCCTCTCAGGTGATTATTCTGAGCAAGAGGAAGAATCCCATCAGCACTGAGCATGCTCAAACCATTCAAAGCTTTATACACCTCAATCAGATCACCTTGCAGGTGTCTAGTCGCCAAATACTGTAATTTGCAAAACTTAAAGCTTTCTTCGTAAGAGCAACCCTTTGTTCCATTCACTAATCTCGTTGCCCTTCTCTGTTCTCGTTCCAACAGCTCTACATCCTTCTTAAAATGAGGCCTCCAGACCTGTATACAGTACTCAAGGTGTGGCCTGACCATTGCCTTATACAAGTGGATAATCACCTCCTTATCCCTGCTAGAGAAATTCCTGTATATCACTGACAAGACACCATAAGCTACTCTTGCAGACAGTCTGCACTGCTCAGCAAATTTCATATTTAGCTATATCAGGTGTACTGATACAGGTAAACTACACTCTACACTGACAGTGGTAGGAAATTGTTGTAGAGAATGAAAATTGTTGTAGAGAATTGTTGTAGGAAATTGTTGTAGAGAACGAAAAGGACCCCCAGGTCCTTTTCATTCTCTACCACTGTCAGTGTAGTACCACACAGTTGATACTTTACTCTGGGGTTACTGCTTCCCATATGCAGTACTTTACATCTGTCAATGTTAAACTTCAGTTGCCACCTCTCAGCCCATCTACTCATCTTTTCTAGATCCTGTTGCAGCATACTGTCATTAGTGTCATTAACAACCCTGCCAACTTTCGTATTGTCTACAAATTTGGATGTTAAGCCTGATATACCATCATCAATATCATTAATGAATACAGAAAATAACAATGGGCCCAACACTGAACCCAGGGTGATTCCGCTAATAACATTAGTCCACGAACCGCAGTATCCATTGATTACCACTCTCTGTCTTCTCCCATTTAACCATCCCTTTATCCATAGCAGCAACTTGCCTCCAATACCACACAGCTCCAATTTGTGCAGCAATCTTCCATGTGCAACAGTATCAAAAGCCTTTCTAAGATCCAAATATATGATATCAAAATTATTCTTTGCATCCAATTTCTTTGTGACTCCATCATAGTATCCAATCAAATTGGTCAGACAAGACTTTCCCCTTAACAAACCTATGCTGTGTCCGAGTTATAACCGAAGTCTTGTCTAGATGATCCTGCAATGCTTCTTTAATTAACCAGTGCTTCCATTAATTTCCCTGGAATAGAAACTAAACTAACAGGTCTGTAATTACCTGTGTCTCCCTTTGAACCTCCTTTGTGGATTGGGGTCACATTTGCATATCTCCAGTCCATGGGTACCTCCCCTGAGTCCAAGGAAGCTCTCGTAATTATGGCTAAGGGTTTGCTTACTTCCTTTGCTGCCTCTAATATAACTGGATTGATTCCATCCACCCCAGGTGCCTTTCTTATGTTTATCTTCAACAATTTCCTTGGTGATTTTAATGATCACAACTCCAGCTGGCTTCCATTTTGTAGTCACAGCGACCCAGCAGGTTGATATGCTGAGGCTTTTGCAATTACTAATGACCTTGCACAGATTGTTCATTTACCTACAAGAATACAGACAATCCTAATCATACAGCCAATACACTTGATCTTTTTCTCACAAACAACCCTTCTAAGTACACGGTCGAAGTGAGAAGTCCTTTAGGCACTTCAGATCACAACTTGGTGATTGTCTCTTCTCCAATGGAACCTTTATCTCATGGCTATTCCCAACCTCGTGTTGTTTGGCATTACAAGAATGCAAAATGGGATGACCTGCAAGACTTCTTTTCTTCTTTTCCTGGTCGGATTACTGTTTCAAAACTTCTGATGTCAATGTTTACTCAGATCATGTCAGTGAAATTATTCTTGCAGGAATGGAATCCTTTATCCCACACTCCACTTTAAAATCTCGTCCTTTATCTAAACCTTGGTTTTCCAATAAATGTGCTAAGGCTGTTCAAGAGAAGAATGTTGCATATCATAATTGGCTTGTTTCTAATTCTTCAGTTTCATTTTCTGCCTACACTAAAGCTCGCAACAATTGTAAAGCAGTTATTAATCAGTCTAAACTAGAGTTTGAACAGGCTAAGAGTCGAAAACTTGTTTCTTGCCCTAATGGTAGCCGAGCATTCTGGTCTCTTACCAAAGCTATTGGCCGCAACTTCTGCCCATCTCTGCTCCCACCTCTGTCCAAACCAGATGGTTCTATTGTCACTTCAGCCAAGGATAAAGCTGACCTGCTAGCATTCCATTTTTCTTCCAGCTCATGTATTGATGATCTTTGAAAAACACCTCCCACCATTCCCAACACGCTCCATTCAATGCCTCCTGTGGTCTTCCGTCAAAAGGATATCAGAAGGATTTTGATGAATCTTGATGCTAAGAAAGCTCCAGGTCCTGATGGTATTTCTCCACTTGTTCTCAAAACCTGTACTCCTGAACTTACTCCTATTCTTTCCCGCCTTTTTTCACTCTCTTATTCCAAAGGTGTTTTTCCTTCTGCTTGTAAATTTGCTCATATCCAGCCAGTCCCTGAAAAGAGTCGAAAACTTGCTTCTTGCCCTAATGGTAGCCGAGCATTCTGGTCTCTTACCAAAGCTATTGGCCGCAACTTCTGCCCATCTCTGCTCCCACCTCTGTCCAAACCAGATGGTTCTATTGTCACTTCAGCCAAGGATAAAGCTGACCTGCTAGCATTCCATTTTTCTTCCAGCTCATGTATTGATGATCTTTGAAAAACACCTCCCACCATTCCCAACACGCTCCATTCAATGCCTCCTGTGGTCTTCCATCAAAAGGATGTCAGAAGGATTTTGATGAATCTTGATGCTAAGAAAGCTCCAGGTCCTGATGGTATTTCTCCACTTGTTCTCAAAACCTGTACTCCTGAACTTACTCCTATTCTTTCCCGCCTTTTTTCACTCTCTTATTCCAAAGGTGTTTTTCCTTCTGCTTGGAAATTTGCTCATATCCAGCCAGTCCCTGAAAAGGGTGACAAATCCCTCCCATCCAATTATCGTCCCATTGCAATTACCTCCACTCTTTCTAAAGTAATGGAGAAATCAATTAACCGCCAACTCTTAAACTACCTAGAAACCTTCCGTCTGATCAACGATCGCCAGTATGGATTCCGTCAGGGTCGATCCACTGGTGATATTCTGGCTTATGTTACCAATTTATGGACTAATTCAATGGAAAGGTTCGGTGAAACATAAGTAGTTGCTCTTGACATCTCAAAGGCTTTTGATCGTGTTTGGCATAAAGGTCTTCTAAACAAGCTTCATCTTATGGTTTGCCAACTGTTCTTAGTAATTGGTTATCCAGTTTTCTGATCGCTCACTGAGGGTGATGGTAGATGGCTCTCTGTCTTCTAACTTCCCCACTAATGCCAGTGTCCCCCAAGGTTCAGTTCTTTTCCCCACACTTTTTTTCTCTTGTATATTAATGACCTTCTTCCATTGACTGGAAATTCTATCCATAATTTTGCTGATAATAGCACATTGCATTCCACTTTCCATTTTGAGAAACCTTGTCCTGCTCAATCAACTTCAACTTCTCGAAAATCTGCTACCAATTCCTTAAATGCCCCACTGGAGAATTCAGGTAATTCTCCAGTGGGGCAAAGACAACTTAGTTGATTTCAACCCTTCTAAAACTCAGTCTTGTCTTATATCTCGCAAAAAGGATTCTTCTGCTCCTATGCTTATCTTTAGTGACACTACGATTTCTAGGCAAAATGATATATCTCTTTTGGGGATTACCCTGACTTCTAATCTCTCTTGGCACAAGCACATTACAAATATTGCTTCCTCTGCATCTAAAAAACTTGGTTTTCTCTTTCGCTCTTGGCGTTACTTTTCTTCCAAACAGCTGTCACTCTGTATAAATCGCAAATCCGCCCTGCCATGGAATATTGCTCCACATCTGGGGTGGTGCCCCCAAAACCTCTCTCAGGCTTCTAGATTCCATTCAGAAGAGGGCAGTTAGGTTAATTAACCCGGTCTAAGTCCACCCTGTTTTTGTCTAATTTTTAACCCTAACTCGAAAGTTGCTCCCCCCGAAGAAAACTAATAATTTTCATAATTTCTACTCAATTTTCCAAATTGAAACTCTCAATATACATAAACAGAAGTATATTCTTTGATTTCCTACCTTTAGCGCTCAGCAAAAACTATTAATTCACTCTAAAACAGCAAAAATGTACGATCACATTTCAATTTATTAAATTTTGATGTCGGCAAAACAAGATGCAAGCTTTGAAAATAAAACGCGTTACAGCATTAGTTCAAAAATTCGCGCGTCAGCTCGGCGCCTCTGGCTAAAACGAATCAACGCACGTAGAGATAATTGACTGGTCAAGCTTACGTCATTAACATTACCAAGGTGATCCAAGGAGAAAATGAAACTGTAAACAACTTTTGTGGAAAACAAACAGTTGAGCATCATTACTTGCGAACACTAATTTGCATGGCTCACTCACAACAGCAGCTTTATTGCTTTTCGTAATTGTTGTACGAAAGAATTGCAACGAATTGGTTTTGAAAAACTAAAATATTGCATTTCCTTACTTCAATATGTATTATCTACTAAAAAAAATCAAGGAAATTCATCTACTGGAAGCTATACTGGAAACGGAAAGAAAAAAACTGTCGTAAAACTGATCACTACAATGCGCATTTCATAAAAAAAAAAAAGATTCACTTTATTGTAATTGTTTCTAGAGGACTAAATCGGAACAGCAATTTCATGGATGTATATTTGATCTTCTTACAAAATTTCAAGAAAATATTTCTATTCATAGCTGCGTTATAAACTTCGAAAACTGATATCGAAGGAACTTCACATGCATCTCACCTGGTGTACAAACGAAAAAAAAAAAAAAAATGCGCAGCTAGTAACAGATTGTGAGAACAATCCATTACTCGTAGTGAGGGATTGGGAAATTGTAAGTAATTGTTATTGAATACTTCAATATTTCCTTGATATGCATTTGATATCATCAAAAAATTTCCGGAGAAAAATTGAATTTTCATTACCACACAATGCCCGAAAAATTCACCATAAAATGTCATGTGTTTCAATGTTTGAATTCCATTCTGAGCTGCAAATGTAATTTCACTTCTCTTGGCTGACAGAGTAGCCGTTCACCGAATGAAGAAAAACAGGGTTCATTTTCATGAAATTTCCAATTCCCTTCTTTCACTTGAGGGAAAAAAAACTCCTTAGGGGAGGGAGTCCACCCTTTCTAGTCCGACCCTGGAGAGAGAGAGAGAGAGAGAGAGAGAGAGAGAGAGAGAGATAAAAAATACCCTTTTGGTGGGGAGAAGGCCAAGAGATTGTCAAAGGTCCAGAGCGCTAACTTTCATTTATTTTATTTATTATTATTTATTTATTTTATTTTATTATATTATTATTATTTTTTTTTTCTTGTGTTGTTCTAGCAATCCATCCTGGATTGGGGCTTCCCTGGGCCGGGATAGTGCTTCTCCTCTTTTCTCCTTCCCCCTCTTCATCTTATACAAGTTTTTCTTTCCTCCCTGGGAAACTTTTTTTTTTTTGGCTGATGCTGCATAAGCTCATACACTTGCTTTCTTGCATCACATGCCACTACTACTACTAGTAGTTCCCCAGGGAGGAGTGCGTGCAGTTAGCAGGGGAGATCTTGCCCTCCTGCTAGGGACGAGTACCTGGAGGCAGTCGTCCAGATGATCGCTGCTTCCAGGTAGTCAGAATGCCCAAATACAACATCACAATACAGAACACACACATAAGCTCACAAACAGTTTTTCTTTCCTGTCACCTTCTCCCGTGCGGGATGAAAAATTTTTTTCTCTCTCTCTTGCCTTCCTTTTCATCTGTCTTCATCCAACATGGGATATTCCTAAGCGGGATTATTATTTTTTTTTTTTTCACAACACACACTGGCCTTACCCTGACAATGCGTAAAAACTGAACAGAGCAACGAGGCCGAGATGAACTTTTGTTCTAGGAGCCGCCCATACAAAAACAAAAAATAAATAAAGAAAATAAATAATAATAATAAAAAAAAAACAGCATTGCAGCTCTAAGTCAGCTTCATCCTAGGATGCCGAAACTGCAATTTTTTAGAGAACAATATTTTGCATTTTTACTTTCTAACATTATTTTGCATTATAGCTCTGTTACAATATTTTGCTTCGTTTCTTTATATTATTGCTGTAGCAAACGATATCGGTGTGCATGACATTTCATCACAGATGCTGGAGTTCTAATTAGTCAGTTCATCCTAGGATGTGGAAGTACTAATTAGTCCGATTTTGGTCTGGCGCGCATTTGAGAAATCCACATTGCTTTACTGCAATTGTTTTAGGGAACAATATTTTGCATTTTTACCCTAGAGAGAGAGAAAAATAAAAGTATTTTTTCTTTTTTTGTGGGAAGCAGGCCAGGAGGTTGTCAAAGGTCCAAAGCTAACTACTTGGCAATGTTATAATAAATGAAATCCAAATCCTTTTCAATTTTAGAAAAAATAGTGTAATCATTAATTATTAGTAAACAATATTATATTATTACGTGTATGAAATGCAAGTAATTTATAAATAAACAATGTTATCATGAATAATGTTTGTGTTCAGTGTATTCCTGTGCTGTGCTATTGAATTGCAATATGCAATGTTGCATGTGAAAGTTTTGTTCCACAGAATGGTTGTTTCCTCTTACTGAGTTTTATCTGAAAAGATAATGCTTTCCAAAATCTGATTGCGTTCTCTTTTTTATTTTTGATTAGGGTATACTACTTTTTTTTTTAATTTGTCTCTTGTTTATGACATTCTAATGGCTGTAATTTATTGATATTTTCTACCAAAAAAAAATGAAAAAAAAGTAAATTTTGGCTTGTCATATTTTTAACACAGCAAAGCAAAATGAAGTTCAAATAAATATCTTTATTTTTATAATAATATGTTAACACTCATATTTACATTCAGCATAAAACATAATAGTAGAACTGAAACTAAGCTGGTATATGGTTCATCAGTACATATTTACATTCTGCGTATAACACAAATAGTGCCCAGGTAAAAACAAATCAGATGGCAGCAGTTGGTGTTTGTCCAATAGATCAGCATCTTTCGAAAACAAGAGAAGCAAAGTTCTGAAAGGTGGAATGAATTTCTTTGTTTTCCACAAGATGATGTTCCAATCCAGGATGAAAATCTCTAACACAATTTTTTTTCTCAAGTCCTCATAAATGTCACAGTCAAATAACACATGCTGTCACTCTTCACGTTGTCTGCAAGAGCAGAAGTTAGTATGAAAAAGTCCGAATTTGCACAGTTTATCGTTTAGCAACAGTGTCCAGTGGTGAGATATGACTTCTGCATCGATAGGGAGAACCATTATCTTCTGCCTTTATCCGTTAGGTAGGTAACCTCTGGAGAAAACTTTCTATTAACCTGCATGGTCAGCGATATGTCCCATTGTGTCTGTCATAAGGTAGAAAGTTTGTTCCTGTTGTTTTTCTTCTCACCTTAGATGTTATGATTATTCATGTTGATTCTAATATCAAAGAAGTCGGTTGGAATTGCTTGTTTTCAATCTGTAACACAACCCTCTGTAAATTACGTAAAGATCTAGTGGAATAGATCCTGCCTGCACTTGAAGAGCTGATAAAACTGTACAATAGGCACGCATCATGGCTAGTAGTATGCTCCTTTTTATAGAAATTAATTTTTTTTGAAATGTTTTATTCTGTAACCTCTGAAACCGGACTCCAGCGCTGAAGGTTACAATAGGGATGCCTTATTGAAACTTCAGCATCCACTGATGAAGATGACTGCCAAGAAAGTGAACATCACAACAGCACAAACAAAGCATGACTATATCGGAAAGAATAAAGTCACCGAATGAAGAAAAACTGCTGGCCTCCAAAATATCCACACAGCCCAGAACATTATATGTCATCTGCCAGGTACGAGGGCTGCAGCAAGAACACCAATCACTATAGGATTGTCCTTTCGATAATGTAATGTTAACCCAGATTCACGCCAGATGTTAGAAGAACAGATAACAATGAAATTAGCTTTCTAACAAACTTTTTAGGAACGTATCATGCAGCAACCAACCATTATTATTCCACATATTTTCCAAGTTAAAACTTGGAAAATATGTGAAATAATAATGGTTGGTCCGAAGTAACAGACTCAAAAGAGAAAAAAACAGACCGATTAGCAGCATTTACGGATTTTTTGGTATTTGTTTTTAGATAGATGCCGAAGAAATTACATAGTGCTGTAATATCCTGAAGATAAACAACTAGTTTCATTCAACGATAAATGTTCTTTTTTTCCCGAATACGTACCAGTAAAATAGCAAAATGTGAACTGCATACTACATTATGCTATGCAAATATGATTTTATACACAAAGAATATGGAGATTTATGTTGAAAGACAACAGCCAGACAACTTTTCAAGAACGTCCGGATGTGATGAATCAGCTTGTTTGCCCTATCGAAGAAACTAATCACAATTGCTCCTATAACAACTGGTTCTAGCGTTGTCTTTGACTACTAAAATTTTATGAGAAAACACTGTTTGTTGGCTCGCTGAAAAAAAAAAGAAAAGAGAACTGCCAGCTGAATATCACAAAAAAAAACAGAAATGTGCTCCCACACAACCCACTTTGACAGCTCTATAGATAGCAACGGTGGTGATAGTAGAAAGCCAGAAATTACGCTTCAATATGATCGAATGTGGAATAGACCCATAGGATGAAATGTGATCTACTTCATGTCTCAGGAAAGCAGAAAATGACCAATGGCGTTTTTTTTTTTTTTTTTGGATTCCTGACATTTCAGGAATTAATACCATAAACAACCCGCAGAACAAAAATCCAGAAGTGAATAATACACACGAAGAGCTTCTCATAGAGATTGGTATCAGTAGTGAAATCACACAACTCTAAAAAAGAGTAGCCATTCGGTCTCTGCCAAAACTACTTCATGTAAAAGCTGCAGAAGTACAGTTGCATCCAGCCAAAAGAAGATTTCTGATCCTTCTGAAGGGTACACACCTAACCAAGAAGCTATGCTAATACTAATATAATACCTAAATTAATTTAAAAAAAAAAAAATTAACGTGTCAATCTAATCTCTAGCAATAAAAATAATGAGCTATGTTTAGCTAATCTCTAGCTAAATAAGGAAGATGTGGTAACCTAAACCTAAATGAATAAAAAAAGATGTGTCAACTTAATCTCTACGTTAATAAAAAAATAAATAAATGTGCTAATATAATCCTAAACAAATAAAAATTAAATAAATGTGCTAATGTAATTCTAAACGAATAAAAAAAACTGTGCTAGTGTAATCTTAAAGGAATATAAGAAAAATTATAAATATTGTAAATTTAATTTCTAACTGAATAAAAAAGTGTGCAAATTTCCATTAGTAAACCAAACTGAATGAAAAAGTTGTATTAGTCTTATTCCTAAATGAATATATATCTGTAATAGTGTAATCCCTAAATGAATATGAAGAAGCTGTATCAAGCTAATTTCTAAATTAATTAAAATAAAAAAAAAATCTGAACTTATCTGCTTGAATAATGAAAAGCAATGCTGAATTCTAAATATAAACTAAATCTACTTTGTCATAATGTACATGTGCACCAGGAAGATAGAATAAAACTAAGGCCTTCTGCATTATGTTGCTCAAACTAACTTGCAAGAAACACCCCACTTCTGAAAGAATGTCTCATAAGAAGTGACCTGCTGAAAAAGTTGTAGTAGCGACACACACACATTTGTAGACTATTTTATTTAGCTGTACTGTTTTATATTAGCATACATAATTTTTGCTACGTTTGTGTATATAAATATACATATAAATTATGTATGCTAATATAAAGTAGTTTAGCTAAATAAAAAAAGCCAACTTGATAAGTGTGTATTTTTAGTCATCACTGTCACTACTTTGAACATTTTCTTTAGGTATCTTCCCAAAACATAATTCACAGACAGTCTTCGAGTGCTCCTTACAAACTCGTTCTAAACATGCTTCGCAGAATTTCTTTGTTTTACGATCTTTCTTCCTGGGACACTTGTAACATCTACCTGGCTTAGGTGGAAACTGTTGGGAAGGTCCAGGAATTTCTTCTGGTGGAATACAAGCATATTTCGCTGCTTTCGCACGAAGATATTTTGGAAGAGTTACCGTGGCCGCTCTTTTACGGAGCTGTGGATTCACTAAACTTTTTCCAATCTCTGCGAGAAACTCGCTTCGAGGGAGCCTCACTTCTGGATTATTGCTACGGAAAATAGCCAAGGCATTTATTCCAGCAATGTTCAAAATCCTGTGGAAAAGTACCATTGGCCACCTTCTGGTTTTCCGATAAGTAGTATACGTTCCACACATTTCATCCAAGACATCAACTCCACCTTTGGTCATATTATAAAACGTAATAATTTCCGGCTTTCTTTTGTCGCCACTGTCAGGATCTATAGTATCGTCGTGGTGCTTAGTCGATATTAGGATCACATTTCTGGTTTTCTTTGGTACACAGGACACAACTGTGGTCTGATCTTGGAATGCGAACAAACTACTAGTCGGCTTGCGTTCCTTCAGATTGACCAATTCAGCTGGTAGCTCATGTTTATTTTTTCTTAGTGTGCCAACAAGAGTAATGTTTTTTTTCTCGTAATTTAGAAGCCAGAGGCACACTGGAGAACCAATTGTCTGTGGTCAAATTACGGTTGGTTCCTTCAATTGGGCGAACAAGCCGCATCACCACATCGAGGGGCGAATTTGACAGGGCATATGGCCCGGGAGGTTGTCTCCCCACATAAACTTCCATATTGAACGTGAAACACATCTTAGCATCGGCTAATGTAAATATTTTCAGTCCATATTTTGCCGGTTTACTTGGGATGTATTGAAGGAATGAGCATCTACCCCTGAATGGCACTAATTGTTCATCTACAGTTACATACTCCGAAAGTGAGTAAAATCTCTGGCATCTCTCCAAAAACATGAAAAAAATTTCACGAAACGCTGCAAGTCGGTCCGATTCTTTTCTAATGTGTCTATCACTCTTGCTATCGAATCGCATAACCCGAAGGAGGAATGAAAACCTCTTATGGGTCATAACCGATGACAGCAATTCCGGACCAAGTCCATCTTTACGCCACATATGTTCTGCGTTTATCCCTGCTAGCCCAGACATTCCTGACAATATTAAAATACCTATCAAAGCTCTCATTTCATCGTTATCTGTTCTTCTGGCATCCTTGGCGAACGAAAAATTAGAAGATATTTTATCAACATATTCGTTAGTATGTTTCACTATATGAGTTATCATTTCATTATCGAAAAATAATAAAAAACAATCAATTGGTGATTTGGCGGACTTACCTGCAGCCTTCACACCTGGTAAATGAATAATGTTACCTCGAGCTGCGCGAATATTTAGACGAGGAGCAACTTTCCTCCACACCGTGCTTTTATCCTTCCCGATATATACATCCTCCTCCAGCTGTTCCCAGTCACTGTCACTGCCATCGCTTGTCTCCGTGCTACTCCGATGGTCCAATTCTTCACAGAAGGAGCTATCACCTTCTGATGATGACTGCTCATCAGCTGCCCTTTCTTCATAATTCCCTTCCAAGTAACTCCTATGCATTTTCTACGGTAAATCTGAAATCTAAATATGAAAATAAGTCTGAAATCTAAATGTGAAATATCAATGGTTGTCACTACTTAAATTGAAGTTCTCGCGTTGCGCAGAATCAAGAAATGTGGAAAATCCGTTGAGCCCCACCCCAACTCTTTCTTGTAGTGAAAATAATTTGTTTGGGTGGAGTATGTGTTTTCGCCTTCTACATATGTATAATTGTGAAAACTTCTTTGCGGTAAATTCAGCAAACAGTAGTCAATAATCCCTCTGGAAATATTGGCAAGTGTTTCATTCTAACCTTACGGTAAGATCAAACTATAGTACATCATCATCATCATCAGCCATTTTCAATCCACTGCAGGATGAAGGCCTCTCCAGCAACTTTCCAGTTCCTTCTGTTTTGAGCACTGGCCATCCATTTACTACTCGAAAACTCATGAATTTCATCTATCCATCTCCGCCTTTGTCTTCCAGGTTTTCTTCTAGCTCCTCTTGGGTACCATTCTGTTATTTTCTTAGTCCATCTGTCATCATGTCTTCAAGCTATGTGTCCTGCCCAAGACCATTTTAGTTCTTTAGTTTTGATAAGAATGTCCTTTACTTGAGTTTGCTGCCTAATCCATGTGTTTCTCTTCTTATCTAACAGTCTGATTCCCAATATGATTCGTTCCATTCTTCGCTGTGTAGTTCTCAGCTTCTCTTCCATTCTTTTGGTGGGTGCCCAAGTTTCACTTCCATAAGTCATGGTGGGGAGTATACATTGATTCATTATTTTACGTTTCAGACAAACTGGGATATTGCTCTTCAGTATGTGACTATATTTCCTGAATGCTATCCATCGAAAATTTATTCTTCTCTTGACTTCCAGCCATTTATCATTATTACAGCTAATAACTTGTCCCAGATAAGTATATGACTCCACGTTTTCAATTACTGCTCCTTCAATCATTATTTCCCTTTCCGTGGCATACTTGTTCATCATTACTTTTGTTTTAGCCATATTCATCTTTAGTCCAAAATCCTTACTAACTGTGCATAACTGATTAAGATTTTCCTCTAATTCTTTGGGATCGTGGCTTATGACCACAATGTCATCTGCAAATCGTAAATGGTTTAGGTACTCTCCGTTCACATTGACTCCTTTCTGCAACCAGTCTAATCTTCTGAAAGCTTCCTCAAGGGCAGCAGTAAACAGCTTCGGAGATATTGTGTCTCCCTGTTGAACTCCTTTCTCGATTTTAAATTTGCTACTGTCTTTGTCTAGTCTAATAAAGGATGTAGCACTCTCATATATTTTCTTCAAAATCATAATATATGGAGTATCTATGCCTTGTCTTTCCAGCGCCCGAAACATTGCCTTATGCTGTATGGAGTCAAATGCCTTTTCATAATCCACAAATGCCAGGCATAATGGTGTTTTATATTCATTTGCTTTCTCCATTAGCTGTGATATTACGTGAAGGTGATCCATAGTTGAGAATCCTGTCCTAAAGCCAGCTTGCTCTTTCGGTTGATTCTCATCAAGTATTCTTTCTAATCTGTTAGTAATGACCCTTGTGAACAACTTGTAGATATGGGATAACAAGCTAATTGGTCTATAATTTCCAATTTCTGATTTATCTCCTTTCTTATGCAGCAAAACTATGATTGCATTATTCCACTGCTTAGGCATCACACCTTTTCTAATGCACTTTGTGAAGAGCCTTGCCAGTTTTTGTGTTATGTCTCTTCCTCCCAATTTTAACAACTCTACAGTAACTTCATCTTCCCCCGGGGCTTTCCGATTCTTCATTTTCTTCAATGCATGTTCTACCTCATCAGGAAGAATATCGGGTATGTCGTATGTGTTGCTACTTTGCAATCCATCTTCCCCACTGCTGGTATCATTCCCTCGCTCCTTGTATAATTCTCTATAGTAGTCTTCTGCTATTTGAATTATGCCTTCTCTGCTGTTTATAAGTACACCATCGCTATTCTTCAGTTTCAGTATCATTTGTCTTTCTGTATTACTGCTCATGGCTGCTGATTTAAATCCTTTGTTTTCCCTTAATGCTTGTTCTACTTTTCTTGTGTTAAATCTTCTTATGTCCTCTCTGAGTCTCTTTCTAATGGCTTTGCATAACTCAGTATACTCAATTTTCTCCCTGTCAGTGTTTTTCTTGCTCTTCATTTGTCGTCTTTGGTTCATCATGACAAGTGTTTCTTGACTAATTTTTTCTTCTTTGGATTTCTGTTTCCCTATAGGTTTCTTGGGCTTTATCACTTTCAGAAAGTTGTAATATTCCTCGTCGATATCTTGGTCCTGAGCAGTCTGCAGAAGCTCAAACTTGTTCTTAAGTTCCAGTACATACTGCTTTTTCTCCTCCTCTGTTATCTCAAAGACCTTTGTATTATTTACTCGAGTCAGTTTTTTCCTTTCCTTTCTACATCTATATCAAGTGTACATCTTACCATTCTGTGATCACTTCCAACATTTACCTTATTCAGGACGGTAACATCATTCACAATATATCTTCTGTTAGTGAGGATGAAGTCGATTTCATTAGTTGTTAATCCATTTGGACTCTTCCATGTCCACTTTCTGTTCACGCTTTTCTTGAAAAAAGTGTTCATTACTGACATTCCTTGAGATTCTGCAAATTCCACAAGTCTTTCACCTCTTTTATTTCTTTCACCAATTCCAAAATTTCCTATAGTTCCTCTTTCTGCGCTGTTTTGCCTTTTTCCAACCTTAGCATTGAAGTCCCCCATAATAATAGTGTAGTGGGTTTTCTGCTCATCTAGAAGACTCAATTTCAGTGTACATTTCTTCAACCTCTTCATCATCATGGCTCGATGTTGGTGCATAAATCATTATAATCTTCAGCTTGTATCTCTTAGAAATCTTGAGTATTAGTCTTGACACCCTTGTACAATAAACTATAGTACAGTAATCCTTTATTGCATGGAAAGTATTGTCATCTAGAAACAATGTCAGGACAGTAACAATAAGCCTATGCAGTTAGAACAGGTGTTTTGTTCTGAGAGTCCATTGAGTAGAATCAAAGAGGAAGTTACCCTTCATGTTACCGCCAGTAATTTGTTACGGTAGGGGAGATCAAAATCTTACCGTAATATCAAACCAAAGTACAGTAATCTTTTTGCATGGTAGTAGTTGTCATCTAGAAATAATGTCAGGACAGTAACAATAAGTGTATGCAGTTAGAACAGATGTTTTGTTCTGAGTTTCTTGCAGTAAAATCAAAGAGGAAGTTACTCTTCATGTTACCGCAAGTAATTTGTTATGGTAGGGGAACATAAACTGTCTTCTGTTCGACAGATATCAGTATTTGCAATATTCCCAAAGGGGAATAATTTCAGCTTAGAAGGGACAATGGACGGCATTCAATCCCCTTTTCGTCAATTGGATATACTAGCCATAAATATATTGGAAGCTGGATTATACATTTCAAACATCACTTGAATGCAAATGACTACACAGTTACTTTGGACTGATCTGATGTCTTCGGGTAAAATCAGTCTTTTTGTTGTAATTTTCCCAAATGTAATTGTATTCAAACAATTTTCCCAAATTGTTTGAATACAATCACATTTGATTTTACAAAATTACAAAATACAATTAAAAAAAAAATATTCCTGTGTTCAAACAATTTTCCCAAATTGTTTGAACACAGGAATATTTTTTTATTTCCAATGTGTATTTTACTATCGTATTTCCTTTCTTCAATATGTATTTCAATACATATTGTAATAATTTACATATTGTAAATTTCTTCAATACATATCGAAGAAATTACAATACATATTCTGTCTACTGACACAAAATCAAGAAAATTCACACGGTAGAAATGAAAAAAAAAAGAAAAACACTTTGCTGTGCTATTGTTTTAGGGAACAGTATTTAGCATTTTTACTTTCTAACAATATTTCACATTATTGCTCTGTTACAATGTTTTGCTTTGTTGCTTTACGTTATTGTTGTAGCAAACAATATCGTGCACGACATTTCATCACAGATGCTGGAGTTCTAATTAGTCAGTTCATCCTAGGATGCGGAATTACTAATTAGTCCGATTTTGGTCTGGTGCTCATTTGATAAAAAATCCAGAATAATTCCTCTGGAAATATTAACTAGTGAACTGCATTATAAATTTCAAACATCGCTGTATTGCTTATCCTTTGAGTGACTGCATGTTTTCGCCTTGTACAATTGTTTTATTGTGGACACTTTCTTCCAGTCAGTAAAATCATTATTATACCTATAAAGTAATTCATTATGTTGGGGGAAACCATTTTTGCTCCTAATTGATGTAGCACTTTCGAATTTCGCAAAGTGGATTATTTGAACACAACATACATTAGAAGGTCGGTAAAAGAGTTGATAATTGATGGGCAGCATTCCGACAAACAAATTTTCTGTTTATATTATGTGATGACCACACGGTCAGAGATCCCGAAATAGAGAGAGAGGAGAGAGAGAGAGAGAGAATACAAGAAACCGCACTGCATTTAGCAGTCACCGACTCATCTGCCAAAATCCACAGTAAAACAATAAAAGTGATGGGGTGTAAGTCTATTTGTCAGCGGAGTTTATCTGTTTATTGCAGTTCAGAACAGCATTATGACCGTGGATAGTGAATTTATTCGGCTCCTGAGCTAAAACAGAATTTCTCCCTTTGCGATGACATCAAAGCGTTAACAAGCAAATATCTTCTAATGATACTTTTTGAGCAGCCATTAGTTGTAATCTGTTAGCTTTGTATTGTTACAAATATTGCAGTTATGTGAACAATACACATTTCAAGAAAGAAATTCATAGCGGATGATTTTTTTTTCTTTCTTTTGATGCACCAGTTTCGAAGTTTATAACGCAGCTATAAATAGAAATATTTTCTCGAAATTTGGTTAGAAGATCAAACCCAGGAAACTGCTGTTCTGATATTGTTTACTAAAAACAATTACAATAAAGCAAACTTTTTTTTTTTTATCAAATGCGCATTGCAGTGTTATCAGTTTTACACCAGTTTTTCCCGTTTCCAACAGATGAATTTCCTTGATCTTCTGTTCGTAGGAGCAATACACTGTTGAAGATAGGATATACGATCTGTTCACCTTCCATAAACTGTTATTGGTACTGTATGGCTTTATTGCTTCTTATGTCAAAAACAGTAGCTTCTGTTCGTCTTTTGTTTATTTACACTTCTCCCTTACCGTCTCGATGCAGCTGTACGGGTGACGTGATATATACTTCCCAGGCTTCGCTCGTATTCAGGCGGAGTTGTTTATCAGAACTGCTCCTCTCCGTAAAAAGAAATTCGCGCGCTTTACACCAAGAAACGAATCAAGTGTCGGGTTTCATAAGCTCTAGGCTGGTTAGGGCGGGGGTAAAAAAATTAATTGAAAAGGCCTAAAAAATTGCATACTTGATGTCACATTTTTGTCATTTGTGTGAAATTCAATAGAAGGTTTTGAAAATTTAAGTGGGAAAATTCAAGAAAACAGTTCTGGCTCCAACTATAGCGAGTTTCAGCTCTGTAATTAGAGTAAAAATTATAGAATTAACTTGCTGAACCCAGTTGCAGCTGGTACGCACCCCAGCGGACGGGGATACGGTTAATGATTCATCTCTAACAGAGTCTCTCCACTCGCTTTCTTATAGACGTACTGTTTCTGCTGCATGCTTCTTCTACAAATACTTCCATGGGCACTGTTCTTCTGAATTGGCTTCTATAATTCCCGCTCTCTCTCTCTCTCTCTTTCAAAACAGTCCGAACACATGCCGCCACCAGCCAACATCCATTTACTGTCCAACTTCAAACCCACAGAACAAACTTTTCATCATCCTCATTTATTCATACAACTGCAGTTTTCTGGAACAACCTTCCTTCATATGCATTTCCTGAATATTACAATCTACAGAAGTTCAAGTCCAATGTCAACAAATATCTTCTTTCGTCTTCTCATCCTCCAACCCAAGAACGGTACTAAGTACTATAGGTTCTAATACCTCTCGTGTTCACATAAAAAAAAAAAAATTTCTCCTCCACTTTACTCTCAGTTATTACAAGATTATCTAACTTACTGCCAAAGTTTAATAAACCTGTGGCATTCCCCTCCCTGAATAACATGTGTGAATGTAGATGCAAAATAATTATTTAGTTTGTTAGCTACCTGAGCAGGATCATCAACAGTTGAACCATCGATAACAGGATGAAGAGTGATGGGTATAACTGAGAGACACAATTGAAATAATCGATGACAACATTTTCATAATTTATTTATTATGAAATAATAAACTAATGATTTAAATCAGATGATGAAAAAATCAACCAGAAAATTAGGGGGGAAAAAAGTGTAGGAGTTTGACACAATGTAATCAAAACTAAACACAATGTGCTGTTTCCACTACGTACCAATAAGTACATCCAATTATTAAGCTAACATGATTTTTATCTTATTGAACAATTAGACTTTACACCAGCCGGTATTCAAATAAACAAATTTCAATCCTGCAACTAAAACACTTTATTTACAATAAAATAAAATACAAGCGTATAAAATGAAATGAAATGAAATAAAATAAAATACATAGTAGTCTAAAACTGATGTGATTTAATTTACAATAAAATAAAAATATATATATAAAATAAAATATGATAAAAGCGATAAAAACAGTTAATAAAATACCGTAACAACTGTAGCTTTCGCAGACAGCGGTTTCCTTTCTCAACAGCATATTTCTGCTGTGTGGCACATCCTTAAATAGCAGATCCATGGCACTCATCACATGGTTCCTCGGGAATATGGCTGGAATTCCCATTTATGCACCGGAACCGCAAATGGCTCGGGAGCGCGCTAGCTGAAACCATTCATCTCGTCCTAGAACAACAGTTTCAAAGAGGGGATGAAGGCGTACACCCTTGTCTCTATTAATGGAATTGCTAGCTGTCTCAATACGTAAGCTCTCAAGCAATTTACTGTCCCAGAACTCCTGTGCATGATCCGTGATGATAGCATCCTCCGGGGAGATTTGATGTTGCTTCTCCTAGAAGTGTTCTGCCATGGCAGACTTCCCATAATTTGCGGACTTTATTGCATTCATGTGCAATAAAGTCCGCAGGATTGAAATTTGTTTATTTGAATACCAGCTGGTGTAAAGTCTAATTGTTCAATATGATTTGTCCCAGCCTTGTAGTCCTATTTGGAGATATCCTTGATAGCTATGGTCACTCCATAGTGCGGCGCATCCATGAATTTGAGAGATATATCATGACGGAGGCCAAACAGAAACAGCATTTAAGATTTGTGTACAGATGTAAAGCAGATGGCCTAGTTCCATATGGGTTCCGCATAAAGATGCCTTTTGATGATGATCGTTTAGTTAGAGCTACCAATTAGTTCCAAAAAAGGTTTTTGTGTATCTGGATCCACAAACCATGATGATCTAAGGATTACCAGAAGACAAATTGGTTTGGCTCTAGAATGTGTTAATAATATATCTCCTGTACATCGATCATTGGTAGTGAAATTAGTCTTGGAGAAAACAACTAAGGTTTCAGATGTGTATAAACAGAGGCAAATCAGCAAATTTAATAGATTATTAGAGGAGACAGTGATTACACATGACCATGTTAAAACTAATTTTATTTGTAATCTCAGTAGAAAGCGGCTAACTAAGGAACAGGAGGGGGTTTTAAGCTTGGGTACGAAGTTTGCTCTGATGCCCAACAAACCTCCCATCGCAGAAATAGCCATGGGCATCGAGAGAGCCATTTATAAGTTACCAGCTATCCAGGCTGATGAAGTACACATTAGAACTGCGGCTATCCTGAGCCAGGCCAGGTCGGCCCACTCCAACCTTAGTACTAGTCAAAAAAGGGCTTTGAGGGAACTTAAACAAGATGATGAAATCATAGTCTTACCCGCGGACAAGGGTAGAGCTACAGTTATTTTAGACAAGGAGCAATATTTTAATAAAGCTTTGGAATTATTGCAAGATACCACTACGTATAAAGTCGTCCGTAGAAATCCGTTGGTTAGTTTGGAGCGACAAGTGAATAACCTTATACAGTATTGGCACAAGTCAGGATGGATATCCAAGGAGGTATACTGGTCATTACATGCTGCTGGATGCCGCTTACCCAGATCCTACGGGCTCCCCAAGATACATAAAGTGGGCGTACCACTCAGGCCAATTGTATCATTTGTAAATAGTTCCACGTATGCTCTATCAAGGTACCTAGCCAAGTTGATCGCACCCATAGTAGGACTTTCCAACTTTGTTATCAAGAATAGCAAAGAGTTTGTGGATTTTATAAAAGGACAGACTATACGAGAAGACGAAATTATGATTTCTTTCGATGTTTCATCATTGTTCACTTGTATCCCTATTAAATTTGGAGTCCAATGTGTTAGAATGGCATTAGAAAAGGATGTTTTGTTAAGTACTAGGTCTCCTCTTAGTGTTAATGATATTTGTGAGGGTGTGGAGTTTTGATTTTCCAGTACCACCATGGTTTTCCAAAGAAGTCATGTATAAGCAGGTCCATGGCACAGCCATGGGTTCTCCCATTAGTGCTATAGTGGCTAACTTAGCAATGGAAGAGTTGGAAGTTAGAATTTTTTGAGGGTTTGGAATTTCCCATGCATAAATGGAAAAGATTTGTTGATGACACATTCACCATTATACAAAAGGGGAGGGAGGATCAGATACTTGATGTACTTAATAGCTTCTCCCCTTTTATTAAATTTACTTTGGAGGTGGAAACAGAGGGAACCCTACCATTCCTTGACTTGTTGGTTATTAGGGATGGTTGCAGGCTCAAGACCAAGGTGTTTAGAAAGCCCATGTGCCGAGGTCAATATACTCATTATACCTCGGCACAAGCCAGCCAACACAAGGGTAGTGTTGTCAAGGCTTTAGCAGATAGGGTGTGGTCCCACTGTAGCACCTCCGAGGACAGAGATAACGAAATTATTCGTGTCACGGCAGACCTCAAGAAATGCGGCAACCCCCAGAGGGTGTTGGACAGAATTATTAGAGGAGCGGATTCCACCCGTACTGAGCCATTCGCCCCTGTGAGCACTGCATACATTCCCTACTATCCAGGCCTTTCAGACCACATTGCACGAATAATTCGTGGGTGCCAGATACGCTGTGTGCAACTCCTGGGACGGAGGTTGTACACAGTGATATCTTGTTGTTGTTGTTATTTGGATTTTAGGAGCATTAGCAACTAAGGCCATATTGCTCCGGGATATGCAGTGGTTATTCCCTGACCTTCCCACATCCCCCGTATTTGGTGGTGACGAGCTCGAACCCCGGTCTAATCAAGAAGCGTGTGCTGCGCACTGCTGCTCCTTCCCACCTGGCTACGGAGGCGCCTCAGTGATATCTTGTGTCAAAGACCCCATAACGAAAGAAGCCAACAGTGGGATGGTATACGAAATTAAATGCCCGGATTGTGGGGTGTGTTATGTAGGTGAGACGGAGCGACAACTGAAAGACCATCTGGGGGAGCATATGAATGCGATAAAGTCCGCAAACTATGGGAAGTCTGCCATGGCAGAGCACTTCTGGGAGAAGCAACATCAAATCTCCCCAGAGGATGCTGTCATCACGGATCATGCACAGGGGTTCTGGGACCGTAAATGGCTTGAGAGTTTACGTATTGGGGCAGCTAGCAATTCCATTAATAGAGACAAGGGTGCATGCTTACATCCCCTCTTTGAAACCGTTGTTCTTGGGCGAGATGAACGGTTTCAGCTAGCGCACTCCCAAGCCATTTCCAGTTCCAGTGCATAAATGGGAAATTCCAGCCATATTCCCGAGGAACCATGTGACGAGTGCCATGGATCTGCTATTTAAGGATGTGCCACACAGCAGAAATACGCTGTTGAGAAAGGAGACCGCTGTCTCTGAAAGCTACAGTTGTTATGGTATTTTATTAACTGTTTTTATCGCTTTTATCATCATATTTTATTTTATATATATATTTTTATATAAATACAAATAAATACAACAAAAGATCAAACAGGAAATCCAGAAGGCGAAGGAAAAATGGATGGAAGATCAGTGTGCAGAAATCGAAGACCTAATCAAGAAAAATGACAACTATAACCTGCACAAGAAGCTGGAAACATCTACAAACCGGCTC
Source organism: Mastigoproctus giganteus (assembly GCF_048544385.1). Taxonomy (NCBI): domain Eukaryota; kingdom Metazoa; phylum Arthropoda; class Arachnida; order Uropygi; family Thelyphonidae; genus Mastigoproctus; species Mastigoproctus giganteus. The sequence continues at coordinate 174,320,225 of NC_143587.1, read as the reverse complement.
CTATCCCAAGCTTATATACGGACAACAATCAACCTATACTAAGCAAACAAGCCAAACTCGACACCTGAAAGAGCTATATATACAATCTGTTCGGCACCAACAGAAAACCGGCAAAAACGCAACAACAAACACAGGAAGACAATCTCCACATATTAACATCTGAAGTGGAACATGCCATCCGAATAACAAAGCCAGGCAAGGCCTGTGGACCTGATCATATTCATGTGGAACTGCTGAAACAACTAGACTACAGCAACATCCAACAACTAACGAAATGGTTCAATCAAATCTACAACAACAACGACATTCCATCCGAATGGCTCCAATCCATCTTTGTGGCCCTACCAAAAAAGGCTACCAGCCGGAAATGCGAAGACTTCAGACTGATCAGTCTAATGAGCCAGGTGCTAAAAGTCTTCCTCAAGGTGATTCAGCAAAGGATAAGATGTAAGTGCGAAAGTGCACTAGGAAACACACAGTTCGGATTCTGCAGGGGACTAGGCACCAGAGAAGCAATTTTCTGTTTACAAATATTGCTACAAAGGTGCTATGAACATCAAAAAGACGTGTATATATGTTTTATTGACTACGAGAAGCCTTCGATTCAGTAGACCACGACCGCCTAATTGACCGACTGAGAAAACTTGGGCTTGAAAACAACGATATCAACTTTATTACAACTCTCTACTGGAATCAAACAGCCCGGCTTCGCTATGACAACGACCTGACAGACCCAATTCCAATAAAAAAAGGCGTCCGGCAAGGCTGTCCATTATCTCCCATTCTTTTTAACATCTATTCGGAAATGATCTTCGACCAAACACTGGCTAACAAGAACATCGACATAAAAGTTAACAGACACTACATGAATAACTTAAGATATGCCGATGACACAGCACTAATAGCGGATTCAGAACAAGATTTACAGACCATCTTGAACGAAGTGGACATAGAAAGCCAAGCATGGGGGCTACGAATCAACAAAAAGAAAACAAAGGTGATGAAGGTCAGCAGGACTGCAAGCAAAATCACGATCAAACTAAATAACGAAAAATTAGAGCAAATACACCGCTCCAAGTATCTCGGAGTACTCATTGATGACCAGCTGAACCATGAGGCCGAAATCAAAAGCAGAATTGAACAAGCCAGGCAGGCATTCACCAAATGGAGAACCCTCCTCACCGACAGAAGCTTGAACATCATGCTCAAATTACGCACATTGAAATGCTACATCTGGCCAATACTGCTCTACGGTGTAGAAACCTGGACTCTAACATCAGCCACTACAAAAAAGCTCCAGGCCTTTGAAATGTGGCTCTACCGAAGAATGCTGAAAATTCCGTGGACAGCCAAGATAACCAATGCACAGGTCCTGCAGGACATGCACACGGAACGGGACGTGCTCAAAACCATCATCAGCAGGAAATGCAAATACCTAGGTCACATCGCTAGGAACCAACAAAAATATCACCTACTACCACTCATCCTGGAGGGAAAGATCGAAGGCAAGAAACGCCCAGGCAGACCGAAAATGGCATGGCTAGATAACATCAACACCTGGCTTCACATGACAACAGCACAAATTCTACACGCAGCGCTAGACAGAGAACAATATCAAAACGAAGTCGCAAACGCCATTCGGCAGCATTAAAGAAGAAGAAGAAGATATATTTTTATTTTATTGTAAATTAAATCACATCAGTTTTAGACTACTATATATTTTATTTTATTTCATTTCATTTTATATGCTTGTATTTTATTTTATTGTAAATAGTGTTTTAGTTGCAGGATTGAAATTTGTTTATTTGAATACCGGCTGGTGTAAAGTCTAATTGTTCAATATGAATTGTCCCGGCCTTGTAGGCCTATTTGGAGATAGGATTTTTATCTCCAAGAACTTAAATGCTGTTTTTAACCAATTTTTATTCATATATTTCGAAAATCACCATGATAGTTTCACATCACAGTTATTAAAAGATGGAGTTACGTTTTACCAAAATATGCTAATTTTGCATAATCGTGCCAGTAACCTATGACATACTGATTTATTTTAACAGACATAAGCTAATTCTCTTAATTTTAGCAATCGATTCTAGAGTCGGTTTTCTTGTGACACACATAATCAGATTTCTACCTATGGTTCTTAGGCTCAAATTCCGATGCAACAATTTACAATTTGAAGAGAGCACACTTAGCATTTTTAGAAGATTTTTATAGGCTATACCAAGGTTTTCCAAGGATTAACTGATCATGACATGTTCTCAGCGTTGTACATCTATCCTCCGAACATATAATAGAATGTATATTTTTTTACACTTGTATTACAAACTTGAATTATACGTATATATATCCTTTTATTTTTACATTAAACGGTGGTACATCTTTTAATGTAGACATGATAGAGACTCTTTACGGTGCGTTTTTAACTCCAGAATCAGATATTTTCATTGCGGAGGTATGAAAAAAAATATTTTTTGTTGGCTAGTATTATTATATATAATATGATTATATATATATATATATATATATATATAATATGATCAGGCAATAGTTTGATTCAGTCACTAATATTGTCAGTTTCATCATAAACAAGCAATCCACATAAAATCAATTATGAAAATGCCGTAATAAATTACCATAGATTTCATAATCTAGTTTGCATATAATTGATTATTTTGATTATTAAAATAATCAATTATTAATCATTCAATAATAAAAATCATTTGATTTAGCCCATCACTAAAAATGGACATAATGTTATTGGATGATGTTATTACAATACAAAAGTGGACATGTACAGAAGTAGTATCTTTAAAAATAAAAAGAATCACAGGATGGATCTTCTTCTTCTTCTTTGTCTTCGCCTTTTCCCACGTTATATGGGGTCGGCATTCAATGTTCCCAATTCACACTTTACATCCTCTTCTTCTCCTCTAGTTGGATTAACTTCTTAACTGGAACACATCTATTGGTTTTGGCATAGTTTATACAACCAGATGCCCTTCCTGACGTCAAACCCTCACCATTTATCCGGCCTTGGGATTTAAGCTGCCGATCTACTAAACTTGCCGCAGCCACATAAATGGAGTAGCTCTTATTCAGTGATGAAGCTTCCTCGTGATGTCACAATTTAATAATTTTATGCAATTTATGCCGAATTTCTAGTCACCACTGAACAAGCAGGTGGCACTGCTGTAGTTCTTTTATCTCCTAGAAACATCCAAATGGCTGACTCGGTAGAATTACTGACCTTCAAAATACCAATAATGTATAACTCAACAGCACGTGAGTATTTTTAAATGCAATCACAGGATGGATAATTAAGCCAAAGGATCATTATGTTCATATATATTCAGTGCACTAAGATCTATATAAATTAATTTGCATCATTCCTCTTAATAATAAAGTAATTCCATTTATTCAAAAAAAAAAACAATCAATAAAATCATTAAATAAAATTTTAAATTATCAAAAATATTACTTCTTCCATTATAATACCTCATCATTTTCCATGGTGCAATTTTTTGAAACAGAAATGATTTCATGTTCTGTTGATGACGACAGAAATCTTAATTCATAATTTCCTGAGAAATAAATAAAAAAGTTACTGTGAAAGTTAAAGATTTCATTATGTTATATTGCTGAAAAGAGAACTGCAAGTTATTTCAGATTATTTATAAATAGTAAAATGATCAGGAATTTTATTTCAAGGAATCAACAATAGATAAAAACAAATACACGTATGTATGCATACATACATACATGCCCACACACACATACAGACACCTCAAGTACTAACTGAAAAGTCAAATAGGCAAAAACAAAAGAATGTTAAAATATGATAATCTAATAATTAAAATTAGCAGCGGCAAATAATGCAAGAGAGAATGCCTACTATACAGCACAGCAGGTGGAAAAAAACCAACACTTGCCATTTCACATATTATTTCCCTCCCTCCCTCCCTCCATTAGTTTGTCTAGTTCTTCCTTAAATTTATTTAAACTATCAATTTCAACAACAGATGGAAGTTTGTCCCAGCAATCAACCACTCACTCACTAAAGGCAGGCAAACTTCTACACATCTAATCTACAACCATCCTTCCTCAATTTGAATGTATCCCCCCTGTTTGTAGTCTGAGCAAGATGAAGAATCTCATCAGCAGTGAACTTGCTCAATAAATTACAAGCCTTAAACTTCTTAATCAGATCAACTTGCAGGTGCGTAGTCTCCAGAAACTAAAGCAAAACTAAATAGACAAAACTAAAGCCTTTCTAGGTAAGAGCACTCCTTTGTTCCACTCAGCAATCTCGGTGCTCTTCTCTACACATTCCAGAAGTCTACATCCCATCTAAAATGAGGCTTTCAGACTTCTATGCAGTACTCAAGATGTGGACTGACCATTGCCTTAAAAAACAGGATAATCACCTCAGTATCCCTGCTAGCAAAATTGCTGTATATCATTGAAAAAACCCCATGAGCTCTCCTAGAGGCCTGACTGCATTACTCACAGAACTTCAAAACTGCACTTAGCCCCAGGTCTTTTTCATTTTCCACTATACTGAGTGTACTACCACACAGTTGGTACATTACTCTGGGGTTCCTGCTACTCATATGCAATACTTTGCATTTGGCTATATTAAACTTCAATTACCATTTCTCAGCCCATCTACCCAACTTTTCTACATCCTGTTGCAGTAGTATACCACCATTCTTGTCATTAATCAATCTACCAACCTTTGCTTCACTCTGCAAACTTGGACACGGTTAATGACAAGAAGTCTTTCCTGTTTTTCTTTGCATGCTTTGCCAAAAATTTCTTGTAATCTGCCTTCACTTGTCTAACCTCCTTTGTGACTTCATTACAGACTAGTTTATATCTATAACGAGCTTTTGTTCTGCCTGGTAATTTATATGCAACCCATGCATTTTTCTTCTCTGCTACGAGTCTCATTAGTTCATCTGACTCTATTTAGGCTTATACTTTAAGGAGTATTTCTTTCTTGGTAAGAAAAGCCTCATAGCTTCTATGATTACTTCTGGAATGCTTCCCATTTAAAATTTGTTGATGGTAACATCATCAGTTGGTACTATTGTATAGAATTTAATAACTGTCTGAGACCACTGTACGCGCTCACCTTTAGGAAAGCAAAAACCTTTCCCTTTACGGTAGTAACACCTTTAAATAAGCAAATACCAAATCCACTGTGATCACTGCCACCTAGTGTTTCTTTTATCTGCACATTCTTGATGCTTGAATAATCACTGCTCATCATCAGATCAAGACTATTACTCCCACTCGTTGTCTCTAACATGCAACTGTAGAAAACAGCCATTCAGCTCTCTAACATGCAGTTGTAGAAAACAGCCATTCAATAAATCCACAAAAGTCCTGCTAGTCTGTGTGACCAACTCACAAATTCCAGTCTGGAAAGTTACAGTTAGCATTAGCATTAGTAAAGGCACATGATGCAAGAAAGCAAGCTTATACAGCATCAGCCAAAAAAATATAATAATAAAAATAATCCCCCATTATAAGACATTCTGATTTACTGGCCCACTATTTCTCTGTACAATTGTTCGTTATACACATCAGAGTCATTTTATCAAAAACACACACTCTTACCCTATTTTTCTTCCCCTTTTTTTCTTCCCCAGTGCTTATGTTACGGCAAACTGACTCAACATTGCACTGACCACAAAGTTAACTGGATACAGTGCCATATAATTTATGTGCTTCTTAACTAAGAGTTCTCCCCCTTACTAGCCTGTCAATCCTTTCTGTATTTTTCTGTATTGTTTTATACACATGCTGCACCAGTATATACACTATCACAGACTGTGGTGATAGTGTATATAACAAAACAAAGTGTAGCAAGCAAACCCACACAATAACGTGTGATATTGATTAAGGTACAGAAAGGAAGTGCTTTTGCCACCAGTGACCAGGTAAAACAAGAGATAAAACGCAATTAACTAAAGATATAAAGGATGTTAAACTTAAATATATGTGCAAAAATAGAAAGAATGGGGATCTAATTCAAATAGCGACCTCATAAGATAAATCTCAGAAGGCAGATTGCGAAAAATATTTGGTGAAGGATGCAAAGAAAAATGGCAAAAAGTTTTTTACTTATGTAAACTCTAGAAGAAAGGGGATGAATCATTTGGTCAGATTGATATCGATGGTCCAACTGTTGATGATCCTGCTCAGGTAAGTAACAAATTAAATCAATATTTTGCATCCTACATTCACACATTAGGAGTTATTCAGAGAGGAGAATGCCAGAGGTGTATTGAACTCAGGAAGTAAGCTAGATGATCTTGTAATAACTGAGAGTAAAGTGGAGGAGAAATTGTTGAAGATAAACATAAGAAAGGCACCTGGAGTGGATGGAATCTATCCAGTTATATTACAGGAGGCAGCAAAGGAAGTAAGCAAACCCTTAGCCATAATTATGAGAGCTTCCTTGGATTCAGGGGGAGGGTACCCATGTACTGGAGATGTGCAAATGTGACACCAATCCACGAAGGAAGATGAAAGGGGGACGACCAAAGTATTTATAGACCTGTTAGTATAACTTCTGTTCCAGGAAAATTATGGGGGCACTGGTTAAAGAAGCATTCCAGGATCATCTAGCCAAGACTTCAGTTATAGCTCGGACACGGCATGGGTTTGTTAAGGGGAAGCTTGTCTGACCGATTTGATTGGATACTATACTGTGGTAACAAAGGAACTGGATGCAAAAATCAATTTTGATATCATATATTTGGATGTTCGAAAGGCTTTTGATGCTGTTGCACATGGAAGACTGCTGCAAAAATTGAAGATGTGTGGCATTGGAGGCAAATTGCTGCTATGGATATGCTGATGTTTGAGTGGGAGAAAACAGAGAGTGCAAATCAATGGACACTGCTCTCTTCATGGACTAATGTTATTAGTGGAGTCCCCCCCAAGGTTGGCGCCTCCATAGCCAGGTGGGAAGGAGCAGCAGTGCGTAGCACATGCTTCTTGATTAGACCGGGGTTCGAGCCCATCACCACCAAATACAGAGGATGCGGAAAGGTCAGGGAATGACCACTGCATACCCCAGAGCAATTAGTTGCTAATTGCTAATGTTGCCCTTAGTTGCTAATGCTCCAAAAAACCAAAAACCAACCAACCCCCATGGTTCAGTGTTGGGTCCACTGTTGTTTTCTGTATTTATTTATGATATTGATATTGCTGGCAGGGATTAGGAGTACTGAATAGAGAACTGAAGGCCTATTTTAAGGATGTAGAGCTGTTGGAACAAGTGCCGAGAAGGGCAACAAGATTAGTGAATGGAACAAAGGGTTGCTCTTATGAAGAAAGGCTGTTTTGCAAATTACAGTGTCTGAAGACTAGGCACCTGCGAGGTGACCTGATTGAAGTGCATAAAGCCTTGAATGGTTTAAGCATGCTCAATGTTGATGGTATTCTTTCTGAAGGCAATGGGGAAGCCACACCTACAATACAAAGTACTCTAGGTGTGGCCTGACCACTGCCTTGTATAATGGGATAATCACCTCCCTGTCCCTGCTAGCAAAATTCCTATATATCATTGACAAGACTCCATGACCTGCCCTGGCAGCCCGTCTGACCTCCTCAGCAAACTTCATATTTGACTACACAATTACCCCCAGGTCTTTCTCACTTCAATGTGTGTAGTACCACACAGTTAGTACATTTCTCTTGAGTTATTGGTACCCATATGAAATACTTTGCATTTGTCAATGTTAAATTTCAGTTGCCACTTCTCAGCCCATTTGCCCAACTTATCTAGATCCAGTTGGAGTAGCATACTGTCTTTACAGGGCTTAGAGGGGAACAGGTATACTGTGTGTTATCAGACACTCAGTCTAAAACACTGATGGATCCAATATCTTTCTATTACAGAAGATTTAGGAGAAGGCCGGTTGACCTCCCTCCATGAAATCCACTCATGCACACCTTCTCGAGGGTAAACCCTGTTACATCACTTAGGTGGCAACGAAGGTGTAGAGTGGTTCTCTTCAAGACACTTGGTCAGCGTGAAGAGGAAAAGACCAAACCCTCCAGCATATGACAGCATGACAAAACAAATAGCCCTCAATTCCCAGCGGCTTTCACTCCCCCTCTTACGGCAGCGAGAGGATCAGAGTGGAAGCAGAGGGTGTTAAGAATCTCTGGGTACGACCAGAATGCCATGCACGGAAACTGAACTTGGCCTGTTACAACGTAAGATCATCGGTGAAGACGGGATATTAGAACTCGAAAAGAAATTAGAAAATGTGAATTGCAATATCAGCGGTTTGACTGAAACAGGAAGAAGAAATGAATCACTTATAAGTTTATCAAGTGGAAATCTGCTTACACCAATGGACACAGTGAAAGGAGTGAAGGTGGAATTGGATTTCTGGTCCATAAAAATTTAAAAAACAACATTTTGGAACTCAAAAGTACATCACAAAGGGTGTCAAGACTAATACTCAAGATTTCTAAGAGGTACAAGCTAAAGGTTATAATGATTTATGCACCAACATCGAGCCATGATGAAGAGGTTGAACAAATGTACATCAAAATTGAGAGCCTTCTAGATGAGCAGAAACCCACTACACTATTATTATCGGGGACATAAATTCTAAGGTTAGAAAAAGACAAAACAGCGCAGAAAGGGAAACTATAGGAAATTTTGGAATTGGTTGAAAGAAATTAAAGAGGTGAAAGACTTGTGGAATCTGCAGAATCTCAAGGATTGTCAGTAATGAACACTTTTTTCAAGAAAAGGGTGAACAGAAAGTGGACATGGAAGAGACCAAATGGATTAACAACTAATGAAATAGACTTCATCCTCACTAACAGAAGATATATTGTGAATGATGTTACCGTCCTGAATAAGGTAAGTGTTGAAAGTGATCACAGAATGGTAAGATGTACACTTCATATAGATGTAGGAAAAGAAAGGAAAAAACTGACTCGAGTAAATAATACAAAGATCTTTGAGATAACAGAAGAGGAGAAAAAGCAGTGTGTACCGGAATTTATGAACAAGTTTCAGCTTCTGCAGACTGCTCAAGACAAAGATATCGACGAGGAATATTGCAACTTTCTGAAAGCGATAAAGCCAAAAAACCTATAGGGAAAAAGAAATCGAAAGAAGAAAAAATTAGTCAAGAAACACTTGCCATGATGAACCAAAGGTGACAAATGAAGAGCAAGATAAACACTGACAAGGAGAAAACTGAATATACTGATTTTGGTTTGGTTTTTTTTAGGAGCATTAGCAGCTAAGGCCATATTGCTCCGGGATATGCGGTGGTCATTCCCTGACCTTTCCGCATCCTCCGTATTTGGTGGTGACGGGCTCGAACCCCGGTCTAATCAAGAAGCATGTGCTACGCACTGCTGCTCCTTCCCACCTGGCTACGGAGGCGCCCTGAATATACTGAGTTATGCAAAGCCATTAGAGACTCAGAGAGGACATAAGAAGATTTAACACAAGAAAAGTAAAAAAAGCATTAAAGGAAAACAAAGGACTTAAATCAGCAGCGATGAGCAGTAATACAGAAAGACAAATGATATTGAAACTGAAGAATAGCGATGACGTACTTATAAATAGCAGAGAATGTATAATTCAAACAGCAGAAGACTACTATAGAAAATTAAACAAAGAGAGAGGGAATGATGCCAGTAGTGGGAAAGATGGATCTCAAATCAGCAACACATACGACATACCCGATATTCTTCCTGATGAGGTAGAACATGCATTCAAGAAAATGAAGAATTAGAAAGCCCCAGGGAAAGATGAAGTTACTGTACCGTTGTTGAAATAGGGAGGAAGAGACATGACACAAACTGGCAAGACTTCACAAAATGCAATAGAAAAGGCGTGACGCCTGAGGAGTAAAATAATGCAATTATAATTTTGCTGCATAAGAAAGGAGATAAATCAGAAATTGGAAATTATAGACCAATTAGCTTTGTTATCCCACATCTACAACTTGTTCTCAAGGGTCATTACTAACAGATTTCTAGAAAGAATACTTGATGAGAATCAACGGAAAGAGCAAGCAGGCTTTAGGACAAGATTTTCGACTAGGGATCACCTTCACGTAATATCACAGTTAAAAGAGAAATCAAATAAATATAAAACACCATTATACCTGGCATATGTGGATTATGAAAAGGCATTTGACTCCATACAGCATACAGCAATGTTTCGGGCACTGGAAAGACAAGGCACAGATACTCCGTATATTATGATTTTGAAGAAAATATATGAGAACGCTACCTCCTTTATTAGACTAGACAAAGACAGTAGGAAATTTAAAATCGAGAAAGGATTTTAGCATTACCATTAGTAGAGGCATTTGATGCCAGAAAGAAAGCTTATGCAGCCTCAGCCAAAAAAAAAAAAATAAAAAATAATAATAAATAAATAAATAAATAAAATAACCACTTCCACTTCACCCCTCTGTTCTTTCGAAATACCTGCCCAGCTGAGCCTTAAACTTATTTAGGCTATCAACTTCCACGACAAGAGATGGAAGTCTATTCCACCAACCAACCACCCGCAGGCTAAAGGCAAATTTCCAAACGTCTATCCAACATCTGTCTTTTCTCAATTTGAATTTATGCCCTCTGAGGTGATTATTCTGAGCAAGAGGAAGAATCCCATCAGCATTGAACATGCTCAAACCATTCAAGGCTTTATACACCTCTATCAGATCACCTCGCTGGTGCATAGTCCCCAGACAATGTAATTTGCAAAACTTAAGCCTTTCTTCGTAAGAGCACCCCTTTGTTCCATTCACTAATCTTGTTGCCCTTCTCTGTACTCGTTCCAGCAGCTCAACATTCTTCTTGAAATGAGGCCTCCAGACCTGTATACAGTACTCTAGGTGTGGCCTGACCATTGCCTTATACAAGGGAATAATCACCTCCTTATCCCTGCTAGAAAAATTCCTATATATCATTGACAATACACCATGAGCTACTCTTGCAGCCGTCTGCACTGCTCAGAAAACTTCATATCTGCCTGAACAACCACCCCCAGGTCCCTTTCATTCTCTACCACTGTCAGTGTAGTACCACAGAGTTGATACGTTGCTCTGGGGTTGCTGTTTCCCACATGTACTACTTTATATTTGTCAATGTTAAACTTCATTTCCCACCTCCCAGCCCATCTGCTCAACCTTTCCAGATCCTGTTGCAGTAGCATAGTGTCAGTAGTGTCGTTGACAACCCTGCCAACCTTCGTATCGTCTGCAAACTTGGACATTAAACCCGATATACCATCATCAATATCATTTATAAATACAGAAAACAATAATTGACCCAATACTGAACCCTGAGGGACTCCACTAATAACATTAGTCCACGATGAGCAGTGTCCATTGATTACCACTCTGTCTTCTCCCCCTCACCACCCCTTTATCCATAGCAGCAATTTGCCTCCAATGCCACACTGCTCCAATTTGTGCAGCAGTCTTCCATGTGCAACAGTATCAAAAGCCTTTCTAAGATCCAAGTATATAATATCAAAGTTATTCCCTGCATCCAGTTCTTTTGTGACTGCATCATAGTATCCAATCAAATTGGTCAGGCAAGACTTCCCCTTAACAAAACCATGCTGTGTCTGAGCTATAACTGAAGTCTTGTCTAGATGAACCTGCAGTGCTTCTTTAACCAGTGCCTCCATTAAGTTTCCAGGAACAGAAGTTAAACTAACAGGTCTATAATTACTTGTGTCACCCTTTAATCCTCCTTTGTGAATTGGGGTCACATTTGCACATCTCCAGTCCATGGGTACTTCCCCTGAGTCCAAGGAAGCTCTCATAATTATGGCTAAGGGTTTGCTTACTTCCTTTGCTGCCTCCTTTAATATAACTGGATAGATCCCATCCAACCCAGGTGCCTTTCTTGTGTTTATCTTCAACAATTTCTCCTCCACTTTACTCTCAGTTATTACAAGATTCTCTAGCCTACTGCCAGAGTTGAATACACCTCTGGCATTCCCTTCGCTGAATAATTCCTCATGTGTGAATATCGATGCAAAATATTCATTTAGTTTGTTAGCTACCTGAGCAGGATCATCAACAGTTGACCCATCAATATCAAGTGGACCAATCTGATTCATCCCCTTCCTTCTAGAGTTAACATAAGTAAAGAACTCTTTGCATCCCTTGCCAAGGATTTCTCGTAATCTGCCTTTGCCTGCCTAACCTCCTTTGTAACTTGGTTGCATATCAACTTGTATCTATCATAGGCTTCTGTGTCATGTGTTAATTTGTAAGTATCCCATGCATTTTTCTTCTCTGCCATATGCCTCATTAGTTCATCTGACATCCATTTTGGCCTAAACCTTGAACAATATTTCTTAGTTGGTATGTAAAGCCTAGTAGCTTCCAAGATAAGTTCTTTGAATGCTTCCCATTTTGAATTTGCTGTTGGTAACATCATCAGTTGGTCCCACTGTATAGAATTTAAATACTGTCTCAGTCCATCGTAGTCGCCTTTATGGAAGCAATAACCCTTCCCTTTACCCCTAATGGTAGTTACCTCTTTGAGTAAATCCCAGTTCAGCACACTGTAATCACTGCCACCTAGTGGTTCGTTTATCTGCAGATTCTTAATGCATGAAGAATCACTGCTGATAATCAAATCAAGAGTATTACTCCCTCTAGTTGCCTCTCAAACATGCTGATGTAGAAAACAATCATCCAATAAATCCACAAAAGCCCTGCTAGTGTGCGAGTAACCAGCCCCCAAATTCCAGTCAATATCTGGGAAATTAAAATCTCCCATTATAAGACTCTCTGATTTACTGGCCCACTCTATTTCCCTGTACAGTTCCTTATTATACTCCTCACAGTCATTGGGCCTATAGCACACTCCTACTCTCAATTTTGATCTCCCAATGCTTATGTCACACCAAACTGACTCAACACTGCACTGTCCGGCGATGTCGACTGGCTTCACTTCCTTGGTTTTTATGTGTTTCTTAACTAATAGCATAACCCCTCCCCCCTTCCTATCCTGTCTATCCTTTCTGTAGACGTTGTACTCCCCAAATTGCAGTTCTGCATCCCTTATATCTGTGTGACACCACGTCTCTGATATCCCAACAATATCTGCCTTTGATGTTTTGAGCAATACCTCAAATTCATCAAATTTATTTACTAAACTCCTAGCATTGGTGTACACATAAGTATACCTGCACCTGTTTCTATTCTTAGCTACCCTAACACAACCCATGTGTTTACTTGTACCGCAATGGCTCCCAGCAGTCTCTGAAATACCATGCATCTTGTTTTCCAGGCTTCTGCTCATTCTAATAGAAGCAGTGCAAGAATCTCTTTCACCTCTGCCAGTGGCTACTGTCAATCTATTGGTCTTTGTCTCCCCCCAAGCTAGCACTTTTCCGACCCACCTAACACTGCCTCGATAGCATCAGCAAATATTTTTGCACCCTTTCTATTTAAGTGTATCCCATCCCTGTAGAAGCAATCTCTCCTGTTAACAAGTACAGTCCAGGCTGAAAAAAATTCTACCCCTTGAGCCTTGCACAATTTTTCCAGGGCCGAATTGATCGACAAGGCTCTCATCATATACTCCCTCCTATCGTGTCTGGGCAGAATTGCAGACACTTTCAAATTCAACCCTAATTCTCGGCTTTTGTTCAACAGTGACCTGTACTCGTTAAGTAATTCTGCCGGTCTCCTACTCTTAATATTATTAGTGCCAATGTGTACAACTATATCACCTTTTGTGCCCTTAAAAGATGATATTCGCTCTACAACGTCATCAACCTTTGCCCCTGGCAGACATACCCTGGTCCTGTTCCACCTATCTTTTTTACTCATTTTTTTACTATCATAGGCTTCTTTGTCACGTGTTAATTTGTATGTATCCCATGCATTCTTCTGATATGGTTACAGTCTCTGCCATATGTCTCATTAGTTCATCTGACATCCACTTAGGCCTAAACCTTGAACAATATTTCTTAGTTCATATGTAAAGACTAGTAGCTTCCAAGATAAGTTCTTTGAATGCTTCCCATTTTGAATTTGCTGTTGGTAACATCATCAGTTGGTCCCACTGTATAGAATTTAAATACTGTCTCAGTCCATCGTAGTCGCCTTTACGAAAGCAATAACCCTTCCGTTTACCCCTAATGGTAGTTACCTCTTTGAGTAAATTCCACTTCAGCACACTGTGATCACTGCCCCCTAGTGGTTCATTTACCTGCCGATTCTTAATGCATGAAGAATCACTACTGATAATCAAATCAAGAGTATTACTCCCTCTAGCTGCCTCCCGAACATGCTGATGTAGAAAACAATCATCCAATAAATCCACAAAAGCCTTGCTAGTGTGTGAGTGACCAGCCCACAAATTCCAGTCAATATCTGGGAATAAATATATCTCTGATATACTGGCCCACTCTATATCCCCATACAGTTTCTTATTATACTCATCAGAGTCATTAGGCCTATAGCACACTCCTACTCTCAATTTCGATCTCCCAATGCTTATATCACACCAAACTGACTCGACACTGAACTGTCCAGCAATGTCGACTGGCTTCACTTCCTTGGATTTTATGTATTTCTTAACTAATAGCCTAACCCCTCCTCCCTTCCTATCCTTTCTGTAGACATTGTACTCCCCAATTTCCAGTTCTGCATTCCTTATATCTGTATGACACTACGTCTCTGAAATCCCCACAATATCTGCCTTTGATGTTTTGAGCAATACCTCAAATTCATCAAATTTATTTACTAAACTCCTAGCATTGGTGTACACGCAAGTATACATGCACCTGTTCTTTTTCTTAGCTACCCTAACACAACCTATGTGTTTATTTGTACCCCAATGATTCCCAGCAGTCTCTGAAATATCCTGCATCTTATTTTCCAGGCTGCGGCTCATTCCAATAGAAGCAATAGATTTTGACAAGGAGACACAATATCTCCGAAGCTGTTTGCTGCTGCCCTTGAGGAAGCTTTCAGCAGATTAGACTGGTTGCAGAAAGGAGTCAATGTGAATGGAGATAACCTAAACCATTTACGATTTGCAGATGACATTGTGATCATAAGCCACGATCCCAAAGAATTAGAGGAAAATCTTAATCAGTTATGCAGAGTTAGTAAGGATTTTGGACTAAAGATGAATATGGCTAAAACAAAAGTAATGATGAACAGGTATGCCACAGAAAGTGACATAATGATTGAAGGAGCAGTAATTGAAAAGGTGGAGTCATATACTTATCTGGGACAAGTTATTAGCAGTAATAATGATAAATGGCTGGAAGTCAAAAGAAGAATAAATTTTGGATGGATAGCACTCAGACACTATAGTCACATACTGAAGAGCAATATCCCAATATGTCTGAAACCTAAAAAAATGTACCAATGTATATTCCCCACCATGACTTATGGAAGGGAAACTTGGGCACTCACCAAAAAAATGGAATAGAAGCTGAGAACTACAAATCAAAGAATGGAAGGAATTATACTGGGAATCAGAGTGTTAGATAAGAAGAAAAGCACATGGATTAGGCAGCAAACTCAAGTAAAGGACATCATTATCAAAACTAAAGAAATGAAATGGTCTTGGGCAGGACACATAGCTCGAAGACTTGATGACAGATGGACTAAGAAAACAACAGAATGGTACCCAAGTGGAGCTAAAAGGAAACATGGAAGACAATGGCGGAGATGGATACATGAAGTTCATGAATTTATGGGTAGTAAATGGATGGCCATTGCACAAAACAGAAGGAACTGGAAAGTTGCAGGGGAGGCCTTCATCCTGCAGTGGATTGAAAATGGCTGATGATGATGACTGTCGCTAACAACGTTGCTAACCTTTGTATGATCTGCAAATTTGGACATTAATTTAATTTAATTAGCATTAGTAGAGGCATATGATGCAAGAAAGCAAGCTTATGCAGCATCAGCCAAAAAAAAAAAAAAAAAAAACACGCTCCCATTTCACCCCTCCGTTTGTTCCAAGTACCTGTCCAGCTCAGCCTTAAATTTATTTAGGCTATCAACTTCTACAACAAAGGATAGAAGTCTGTTCCACCAACCACCCACTGGCTAAAGGCAAACGTCCGCATATCTATCCTATATCTGTCTTTCCTCAATTTGAATTTATGCCCTCTCAAATGATTATTCTGAGCAAGAGGAAGTATTGCATGAGCATTGAGCACGCTCAAGCCATTCACGGATTTATACACCTCAATCAGATCACCTCGCAGGTGCTTAGTCTCCGGATACTGTAATTTGCAAAATTTAAGTTTTTCTTCATAAGAGCAACCCTTTATTCCATTCACTAATCTTGTTGCCCTTCCCTGTACTCGTTCCAACAGCTCTAAATCTTTCTTAAAATGAGGCCTCCAGACCTGTATACAACGTGTGCTGACCATTGCCTTATATAAGAGGATAATCACCTCCTTATCCCTGCTAGAAGAGTTCTTGTATATCATTCACAAGACACTATGAGCTACTCCTGCAGACCGTCTACACTGCTCAGAAAACTTAATATCTGCCTGCACAGTTATCCCCAGGTCTTTTTCGTTCTCAACCACTGTCAGTGTAGTACCACAGAGTTGATACGTTGTTCTGGGGTTCCTGCTTCCTATATGTAGTACTTTGCATTTGCCAATGTTAAACTTCTGTTGCCACCTCTCAGCCCACCTGCTCAACTTTTATAGATCCTGTTGCAGTAGAGTACTGTCTTAGTGTCCTTAACAACCCTGCCAACCTTCGTATCGTCTGCAAACTTGGACATTAAGCTTGATATACCATCATCAATATCATTTATAAATACAGAAAACTACAATGGACACAATACTGAACTCTGAGGGACTCCACTTATAACATTAGTCCACGACGAGCAGTGTCCATTGATTACCACTTTCTGACTTCTCCCACTCAACCATCCCTTTATCCATAGCAGCAATTTGCCTCAAATGCCACACTGTTCCAATCTGTGCAGCAGTCTTCCATGTGCAACAGTATCAAAAGCCTTTCTAAGATCCAAATATATGATATCAAAGTTAATCCCTGCATCCAGTTCCTTTGTGACCACACTATAGTATCCAATCAAATTGGTCAGGCAAGACTTTCCCTAAACAAAACCATGTTGTGTCCGAGCCAAAACTGAAGTTTTGTCTAGATGATCCTGCAGTGCTTCTTTAACCAGTACCTTTATTAATTTTCCTGGAACAGAATTTAAACTAAGAGGTCTAAAATTATTTGTGTTACCCTTTCATCCTCCTTTGTGAAAGGGGTCACATTTGCACAACTCCAGTCCATGAGTACCTCCCATAAGTCCAAAGAAGCTCTCATAATTATGGTTAAGGGTTTGCTTACTTCCTTTGCGACCTCCTTAAAAATAACTGGATAGATCCCATCCACCACAGGTGCCTTTTTTATCTTTATCTTCAAAAATTTCTCCTCCACTTTCCTCTCAGTTATTACAAAATCATCGAGCTCACTGCCAGAGTTTAACTCACCTCTAGAATTCCCCTCCCTGAATAACTCCTCATTAATTTGTATCATCTGCAAACTAGGACATTTCCTGGTCCCACAGGATCTAGTAGTTGTTGGTGACTCTATTGTCAGGGAAACGGGGAACATGCTATTTAAAAGGATAGGTGGAACAGGACCAGGGTATATCTGCCAGAGGCAAAGGTTGATGACGCTGCAGAACAGATATCAGCTTTTAAAGGCACAAAGGGTGATATTGTTGTACACGTTGGCACTAATGATATTAAGAGTAGGAGACCGGCAGAATTACTTAACAAGTACAGGTCACTGTTGAAACAATCCGTGAATTACGGTTGAATTTGAAAGTGTCTCCAATTCTGCCCAGACACGATAGGAGGGAGTATATGATGAGAGCCTTGTCGATAAATTTGGCTCTAGAAAAATTGTTCAAGGCTCAAGGGGCAGAATTTTTTTCAGCCTGGTCTGTACTTGTTAACAGGAGGGACTGCTTCTACAGGGATGGGATACACTTAAACAGAAAGGGTGCAAGAATATTTGCTGATGCTATCGAGGCAGAGTTAGGTGGGTCGGAAAACTGCTAGCTTGGGGGGGGATACAAGGACAAATAGATTAACAGTAGCTGCTGGCGGAGGTAAAAGTGATTCTTGCACTGCTTCTATTGGAATGAGCAGCAGCCTGGAAAACAACTTGCAGCATAATTCAGAGACTGCTGGGATTCATTACGGTACAAGTAAATACATGGGTTGTGTTAGGGTAGCTAAGAATAGGAACAGGTGCATGTATACTTGGTGTACACCAATGCTAGGAGTTTGGTAAATAAATTTGATGAATTTGAGGTATTGCTCAAAACATCGAAGGCAGATATTGTTGGGATATCAGAGACGTGGTGTCACACAGATATAAGGAATGCAGAACTGAATTTGGTAAGTATAATGTGTACAATAAGGATAGACAGAACAGGAAGGGAGGAGGGGTTAGGCTATTAGTTAATTAAGAAACACATAAAATCCAAGGAAGTGAAGCCAGTTGACATCGCTGGACAGTGCAATGTCGAGTCAGTTTGGTGTGACATAAGCATTGAGAGATCAAAATTGAGAGTAAAAAGTAAAGTGCAGCCATTATCAACCCATTGCAGGATGGAAGCCTCCTCAACAATTCATGCTGAGGGAAATGGACCATAATCTGCCACGCTGGTCCAGTGCGGGTTGGCAGATCAACCGTATTCAGCAGTCAGGGGCTTGAACCCTGGTCTACTCAAAGAGCGTGTGCTACTGCACTCCCGCTCCTGCCCATTTGGCTACGGAGGCCTTTGAGAGTAGTAGGGTGCTATAGGCCTAATGACTCTGATGAATATAATAAAAAACTGCACAGAGAAATAGAGTGGACCAGTAAATCAAAAAGTCTTTAATAGGGGATTTTAATTTCACAAATATCGACTGGAATTTGTGGGTTGGTCACTCACACACTAGCAAGGCTTTTGTGGATTTATTGGATGATTGTGTTCTAAATCAGCATGTTCGAGAGGCAACTAGAGGGAGTAATACTCTTGATCTGATTATCAGTAATGATTCTTCATGCATTAAGAATCTGCAGATAAAAGAACCACTAGATGGCAGTGATCACAGTGTGCTGAAGTGGGATTTACTCAAAGAGGTAACTGCCATCAGGAGTAAAGGGAAGGGATTAAGCTTTCGTAAAGGTGACTACGGTGGTCTGAGACAGTATTTAAATTCTATACGGTGGAAACAACTGATGATGTTACCAACAGCAAATTCAAAATTCAAATTCAAAGAACTTATCTTTGAAGCTACTAGGCTTTACATACCAACTAAGATATATTGTTCAAGGTTTAGGCCTAAATGGATGTCCGATGAACTAATGAGACATATGGCAGAGAAGAAAAATGAATGGGATACATATAAATTAATGGGTGACATGGAAGCCTACGATAGATATAAGCTGGTCTGTAACCAAGTCACAAAGCATATTAGGCAGGCAAAAGCAGATTATGAGAAATCCTTGGCAAAGGATGCAAAGAAAAACAGAAAAGAGTTCTTTACCTATTTAAAATCTAGAAGAAAAGGCATGAATCAGAATGGTCCACTGGATATTGATGGTTCAACAGTTGAGGATCCTGCTCAGGTGGCTAACAAACTAAACGAGTATTTTGCATCTACATTAACACGAGGAGTTATTCAGGAAGGGGAATGCCAGAGGTGAAGTAAACTCTGGCAGTGAGCTAGATGATTTTGTAATAACTGAGAGGAAAGTGGAGGAGAAATTGTTGAGTATACACATAAAAAAGGTACCCGGGGTGTATGGGATCTATCCAGTTATATTAAACGATGCAGCAAAAGAAGTAAGCAAACTTTTTGCCATAATTATGAGAGCTTTTTTGAACTCAGGGGAGGTACCCATGGACTAGAGGTGTGCAGATGTGACCCCAATCCACAGAGGAGGATCAAAGGGCGACACAAGTAACTATAGACCTGTTCGTTTAACTTCTGTTCCAGGAAAATTAATGGAGGCACTGGTAAAGGAAGCACTCCAGCATAATCTAGACAAGACTTCAGTTATAGCTCGGACACAGCATGGTTTTGTTAAGGGAAAGTCTTGCTTGACCGATCTGATATGATACTATGATGTGGTCACAAAGGAACTGGATGCAGGGAATAACTTTGATATCATATATCTGGATCTTAGAAAGGATTTTGATACTGTTGCACATGGAAGACTGCTGAACAAATTGGCACAGTGTGGCATTGGAGGAAAATTGCTTCTATGGATAAAGGGATGGTTGACTGCGAGAAGACAGAGAGCGGTAATCAATGGACACTGCTCATCATGGACTAATGTTATTATTGGAGTTCCTCCGGGTTCAGTGTTGAGTCCATTGTTGTTTTCTGAATTTATAAATGATACTGACGATGGTATATCAAGCTTAATGTCCAAGTTTGCAGACAATACAAAGGTGGGCAGGGTTGTTAAGGTGACTACTGATGCTATGCTGCTGCAACAGGATCTGGAACGGTTGAGCAGATGGGATGAGAGGTGGCAAATCAAGTTTAACATTGACAAATGTAAAGTACTACATAGGGGATACAGAAACCCCCAGAGCAACGTATCAACTCTGTTGTACTACACTGACAGTGGTGGAGAATGAAAAGGACATGGATATAAGTGTGCAGGCAGATATGAAGTTCTCTGAGCAGTGCAGACGAACTGCAAGAGTAGCTCATGGTGTCTTGTCAATGATATATAGGAATTTTTCTAGCAGGGATAAGGAGGTGATTACTCCCTTGTATAAGGCAATGGGCAGGGGACACCATCAGTACTGTATACAGGTCTGAAGGCCTAATTTCAAGAAGGATGTAGAGCTGCTGGAACAAGTACAGACAAGGGAAATAAGATTAGTGAATGGAACAAAGTGTTGCACTTACGAAGAAAGGCTTAAGTTTTGCAAATTACAGTGTTTGGAGACTACGCACCGGCGAGTTGGTCTGATAGAGGTGTATAAAACCTTGTATGGTTTGAGCATACTCAATGCCGATAGGATTCTTCCTCTTGCTCAGAATAATTATATGAGAGGGCATAAATTCAAATTGAGGAAAGACAGATGTAGGATAGATGTGCGGAAATTTTCCTTTAGCCAGCGGGTAGTTGGTTAGTGGAACAGACTTCCATCCCATGTTGCGGAAGTTGATAGCCTAAATAAATTTAAGGCTCAGATGGATAGGTATTCCGAATGAACGGAGGGGTGAAATGGGACTGGGTTTTTTTTTTTTTTTTTGCATGATGCTGCACAAACTTGCTTTCTTGCATCATATGCCTCTACTAATGCTAATGCTAAGAGTCTTGTCGATCAATAAGGCCCTGGAAATATTGTGCAAGGCTCAAGGGATAGAATTTTTTTCAGCTTGGTCTGTACATGTTAACAGGAGAGACTGCTTCTACAGGGATGGGATTCCTTAAATAGAAAGGGTGCAAGAACATTTGCTGATGCTATCGAGGCAGTGTTAGGTGGGTCGGAAAACTGCTAGCTCAAGGGGATACAAGGATTAATAGATTAACAGTAGCCACAGGCAGAGGTGAAAATGATCCTTGCACTGCTTCTATTGGAATGAGTGGTCATTCTAATAGAAGCAGATTGAGAAAAACAAGATGCAGGGTATTTCAGAGACTACTGAAAGTCATTGCAGTACAAGTAAACACAAGGGTTGTGCTAGGATAGCTAAGAATAGGAACAGGTGCAATGTATACTTGCATGTACACCAATGCTAGGAGTTTGGTAAATAAATTTGATGAATTTGAGGTATTGCTCAGAACATCAAAGGCAGATATTGTTGTAGTATCAGAGACATGGTGTCACACTGATATAAGGAATGCAGAACTGGAATTTCGGGAGTACAATGTGTACAGGAAGGATAGAAAAGATAGGTAGGGATTCGGGGTTATACCATTAGTTAAGAAACACATGAAATCCAAGGAAATGAAGCCAGTTGACATCGCTGGACAGTGCAATGTCGAGTCAGTTTAGTGTGACATAAGCATTGGGAGATCAAAATTGAGAGTAGGAGTATGCTATAGGCCTAATGACTCTGATGAGTATAATAAGAAACTGTACAGGGAAATTGGTGGGCCAGTAAATCAGAGAATCTTATAATGGGGGATTTTAATTTCCCAGATATTGACTGGAATTTGTGGGTTGGTCACTCACACAGTAACAAGGCTTTTGTGGATTTATTGGATGATTGTTTTCTACATCAACATGTTCAGGAGGCAACGAGAGGGAGTAATACTCTTGATCTGATTATTAGTGAGCTGGCAGTGAGCTGGATGATTTTGTAATAAGTGATATTAAAGTGGAGGAGAAATTGTTGAAGATAAACATAAAAAAGGCACCCGGGGTGGATGGAATCTATCCAGTTATATTAAAGGAGGCACCAAAGGAAGTAAGCAAACCCTTAGCCATAATTATGAGAGCTTTTTTTGGACTTAGGGGAGGTACCCATGGACTGGGGACTGGAGATGTACAAATGTGACCCCAATTCACAAAGGAGGATCAAAGGGCAACACAAGTAATTATAGACCTGTTAGCTTAACTTCTGTTCCAGGAAAATTAATGGAGGCACTGGTTTAAGAAGCACTGCAGGAACATCTAGACAAGACTTCAGTTATAGCTTGGACACACCATGGTTTTGTTAAAGGAAAGTCGTGCCTGACCAATATGATTCGATACTATGATGTGTTCACAAAGGAACTGGATGCAGGGAATAATTTTGATATCATATATTTGTATCTTAGAAAGGCTTTTGATACTGTTGCATACATGGAAGATTGCTGCACAAATTGGAACAGTGTGGCATTGGAGGCAAATTGCTGCTATGGATAAAGGGATGGTTGAGTGGGAGAAGACAAAGACTGGTAATCAATGGACACTGCTCATCGTGGACTATTGTTATTAGTGAAGTCTCTCGGGGTTCAGTATTGGGTCCATTGTTTTCTGTATTTATAAATGTTATTGATGATTGTATATCAAGCTCAATGTCCAAGTTTGCAGACGATTCGAAGGTTGGCAGGATTGTTAAGGACACTAATGACAGTACGCTGCTGCAACAGGATCTAGACAAGTTGAGCAGATGGGCTGAAACGTGGCAAATGAAGTTTAACATTGACAAATGTAAAGTACTATATATGGGAAGCAGCAACTCCAGAGTGACGTATCAACTCTGTGGTACTACATTGACAGTGGTAGAGAACGAAAAGGTCCTGGGGATAATTGTGCAGGCAGATATGAAGTTTTCTGAGCAGTGTAGGTGGTCTGCAAGAGTAGCTCATAGTGTCTTGTCAATGATATACAGGAATTTTTCTAGCAGGGATAAGGAGGTGATTATCCCCTTATATAAGGCAATGGTCAGGCCACACCTTGAGTACTGTATACAGGTCTCGAGGCCTCATTTTAAGAAGGATGTAGAGCTGTTGGAATGAGTACAGACAAGGGCAACAAGATTAGTGAATGGTACAAAGGGTTGTTCTTACGAAGAAAGGCTTAAATTTTGCAAATGACAGTGTTTGAAGACTAGGCACCTGCGAGGTGATCTGATTGAGGTGTATAAATCCTTGAATGGTTTGAGCATGCTCAATGCTGATGGAATTCTTCCTCTTGCTCAGAATAATCATTTCAGAGGGCATAAATTCAAATTGAGGAAAGACAGATGTAGGATAGATGTGTGGAAGTTTGCCTTTAGCCAGCGGGTGGTTGGGTGGTGGATCAGACTTCCATCCTTTGTTGTGGAAGTTGATAGCCTAAATAAAAATTTAAGCCTGAGCTGGACAGGTACTTGGAACAAACGGAGGGGCAAAATGGGAGCGTGTTTTTTTTTTTTTTTTTTTTGGCTGATGCTGCATAAGCTTCCTTTCTTGCATCATTTGTCTCTACTAATGCTATTGCTAATTGAACCTGAAATACAATATCATTGATATTGATGAAGGTATTTCATTATTATTATTGTTGTTGCTCCTATATTATTTCTCCCTGATTGGGGGATTCCACTCCGTGACGGGTACTGCTACCAAGTACACAGGATGGTTGTAATGTCTGGTGTTACTGTCGGTCGAGGAAATCTCTGACTATCTTACAGGTGTTCCAGATTGCGACTTTCTGGAGTTCCTTGTAGGTGTTCTCTGGGAGACCTATTGTTGATAGGCTGCTATGTAGAGTCTTTGGTACCATACCGGTTGTTGACACGATGATCGGAATGGTGATACTTCTTGCATATTCCACATCTCCTTGATCTCGTGTCTCAGGTTTGTGTACTTCCTAATATTTTCCTCCTGGGTTTTCTGGACATTGCTAGTGTTCCGCACCGCTATGTCAATCAGAAAGGTAGTCTTTTCCATCCTATCCACAAGTGTTATGTCCGGTTTGTTGTGCGGGTTGGTCTTATCCATTATTATGGCACGATCCCAGTACAGCTTGTGTGTTCGAGTCTCTAGTACTGCCTGGGGTTCATATTTGTAGTATGGTACACTTCCTTTGGTCAACTGGCATTTCCTCACTAGCTTCTGATATATTATCCTAGCTACCTGGTCATGTCTATGAAAATACTCAGTTTGGGTGATCACCTTCCACCCCGCGGTGATGTGTTGGATCGTTTCTGAGGCCAGGTGGCATCATCAACATTATTATTATTGTTATTATTATTATTAGCCATATGGTGCAAGGATGCGTGACGCTTATGCTGCACCAGCCAAAAAAAAATTGCTGAACTACCCCGAGAGAGAGAGAGATAAAAGGGAATCACCAAGGAAGACAAGAATGATGATTTCCAGCTAATACTCACTAGATATAAGCATCTGGGGTTAAACAACAATGGGACAAACACCAAACCCTGGGGAACTCCACTAATAACATTTGTCCACGAAGAGCAGTGTCCACTGATTACCACTCTCTGTCGTCTCCCACTCAACCATCCCTTTATCCATTGTAGCAACTTATCCTTAATGCCATACCTCTCCAATTTGTACAGCAGTCTTCCATGTGCAACAGTATCAAAAGTTTTTCTGAAATCCAAGTATTAGTATTAGTAATGGTCGCATGGCGCAAGAAAGCTATGGCTTATGCTGAACCAGCCAAAAAAAAAAAAAAAAAAAAAAAAAAACCGAAAAAAACAATGATAAAAAAATTTTAAAAATAAAAATATATAAATAATATTAATAAATAAAAGAAAAGGAAATTAAACCTATCATCCTATGCGCTTCCCTCACCCGAAGGTTCTATCCAGATGACCTTTGAATTTCCCCAAATTCTCAGCCTCTACCTCTCATGTAAGCAAATTATTCCAGTAATTTATAACTCGCTGGCTAAAATAAAACTTCCTGCACTCCAATCAAAACATCTTCCCTGTAACTTGAATTTATGTCCCCTAGTTCTAACATCATTTATAATCTTGAAAATTTCGTCCTCATTCATTTTACTGATGCCTCTCAGAGCCTTAAACACCTCAATCGTATCTCCTCTAATGTGTCTAGTTTCCAAACTCTGCAACCCACATATTCAAAGTCTTTCTTCATAAGGACACCCTTTTGCCGATCTAAAATTTAGATTAGATATCTAAAATATCTAATATCTAAATATATCTCACCAGGCCAGTTACCCGTCTTTGCACCCTTTCAATAAGTTCGATGTCTTTAGGCGATCTCCATACTTGAACATAGTATTCCAAGTGTGGTCTAACAAAAGCCTTATATAATGGGATTATCACGTCTCTATCTCTACTTGCAAAAGTTCAACAGATCATCGATTGGACACCATGGGCCTTCTTGCAACCTGTTTACATGCTCAGAGAATTTCATGTCTGACCGTATCATAACACCCAAGTCCCTTTCCTCCAGTACTGGGTTTAGTTGAACTCCACCAAGCGAATAAGTTATTTTGGGATTACTATTTCCCAGGTATAATACCTTACACTTCGTTGGATTAAAGCATAGCTGCCATTTTTCTGACCATTCCTGAAGTCCATCTAGGTTTCTCTGAAGAAGCTCAGCTTGACAGTGATTATTAACTACTCTACCAATTTTAACATCATCTGCAAATTTAGACATCACGCCCTCTATCCCTTCATCGATGTCGTTTATGAAAATTAAAAACAACAGTGGTCCTAATACTGATCCTTGGGGAACCTCACTTCTTACATCAACCCAATCTGAGGAATAGCAATTTATCACAACCTACTGCCTCCTGCCCTGAAGCCATCCTGCTGTCCATCTAAGGATTTTCCCAGTGATTCCAACCTGTTCTAGCTTATAAAGTAACCGCTCATGTGGGACTGAGTCAAAAGCTTTGCTGAAATCTAAATAAACAATGTCGAAAATATTCCCTAAATCCAGCTAGTGAGTGACCCTTTCAAAATAGCGAACCAGATTTGTTAAACATGATTTTCCCTTTACAAAACCATGCTGAGTATCCTTGAGAATTTCAATTCTATCCAAATTATCCTCAAATTCCACCCTTGATCATTACCGCCACAATTTTCTCTACCACTGAAGTCAGACTGACAGGTCGATAATTTCCCACTTCACTCTTAGAGCCACCCTTATGTATGGGAGATACATTGGCACTTTTCCAATCCAAGGGAATCTCCCCAGTGTCTAGTGATGCTCGCATAATTAGCCTCAATGGTTCAATGCACTCACTTGCCACCTCCTTTAAGATTATAGGGTATATTCCATCAACTCCAGGAGCCTTACTGGTCTGTAGGCTCAAAAGTTTTTTCATTAAATAATCTTGCAAAATTTCAATATCATTAATTACATATTTTTCAACTTTGCTCCCACAATTTCCCATTGCCACAAAAGGTTTTTCATTTGTAAATATCGATGCAAAATAATTGTTGAGTTCATCTGCAACGGCAGCTAGTGTATTTAATACTATCCCCTTTCCCTTACGTAAAGATCCGATCTGGTTTGTCCTGCTCTTCTTCGCATTTATATATGTGAAGAATTCCTTATCCCCCCTAAGTATATGATATCAAAATTATTTTTGGCATTCAGTTCCTTTGTGACCACATCATAGTATCCAATCAAATTGGTCAGACAAGACCTCCCATTAACAAACCCATGCTGTGTCTTAACAATTACTGCAGTCTTGTCTAGATGATCCTGCAATGCTCTTTAACCAGTGATTCCATTATTTTCCCCAGAACACAAGTTAAACTAACAGGTCTATAGTTACTTGTGTCACCTTTTGTGAATTGGTGATACATTTGCACACCTCCAGTCTATGGGGACCTCCCCTGAGTCCAAGGATGGTTTTTTTGTTTGGTTTTTTTTTTTTTAGGAGCATTAGCAACTAAGGCCATATTGCTCCTGGGATATGCGGTGGTCATTCCCTGACATTTCCGCATCCTCCGTATTTGGGTCACAGGCTTGAACCCTGGTCTAATCAAGAAGCGTGTGCTACGCACTGCTGCTCCTGCCCACCTGGCTACGGAGGTGCCATTGAGTCCAAGGAAGCTCTCATAATTATGGCTACGAGTTTGCTTACTTCCTTTGCTGCCACCTTTAATATAACTGGATAGATCCCATTCACCCCAGATGCCTTTTTTATGTTTAACTTCAATTTCTCTTCCACTTTGCTCTCAGTTATTACAATATCACTTAGCTCCCTGTTAGAGTTTGATAAACTTCTGGCTCTCCCTCATTGAATAACTGCTCATGTGTGAATGTAGATGCAAAATACTCATTCAGTTTATCAGCTACCTGAGCATGATCATCAATCTGATTCATCCCTTTCTTCTAGAGTTTACATAAGTAAAGAACTCTTTACTGTTTTTCTTTGCATCCTTTGCCAAAGATGTCTCATAATCTGCCTTTGCCTGTCTAACCTCCTTCATGACTACTAGTTTATACCTTCTGTGTCACCTGATAATTTATATGCATCGCATACATTTCTTCTCTGCCACGAGCCTCATTAATTCATCTGACATTCATTTAGGCCTAAACCTTGAACAGTATTTCTTAGTTGGAATTAAAAGCCTAGTAAGCTCCAAAATTAAGTCCCCGAAGGCATCCCATTTAGAATTCAACAATGGTAACATCATCAGTTGATCCCACTGTACAGAATTTAAAAACTGTCTGAGACCCCTGTAGTTATCTTTACAAAAGCAAAAGCCCTTCCCTTTAAGTAATTGCCACATCAATACATTGTGATCACTATCACCAATTGGTTCCTTTATCTACAAATTCTTAATGCATGAATAATGACTGTTGATAATCTGATTAAGAGTAATTACTTCCTCTGGTTGCCTCCAGAACATGTTGCTGTAGAAAACAGTCATCCAATAAATCCACAAAAGTCTTGCTAGTGTGCAAGTGACCAACCCACAAATTCCAGTCAATATCTGGAAAGTTAAAATATCCCATTATAAGACATTCTGATTTACTGGCCCACTCTATTTCTCTGCACAATAGCTCATTATACTCATCAGATTCATTAGGCCTATAACACACACCTACTCTCATTTTTCCTTCCCCTTGATTGAGGTGTTTAAGGTCTTGAATGGATTGAGTAAGCTGAATATGAATGGCAAACTTTGTCTTGCTTTGAGTATGAACGAGGGACATAAATTCAAGTTCAGGAAGGTTGGTTGCAGGATGGATGTGTATAAGTTTGCCTTCAGCAGTGTTGATTTTCGGATGTGGCGTCAGTCTGTTTTTGTGAAAGTGGATGGTTTGAACAATTCAAGAGAACTAGACAAATTCTTGGAGGGTATGGATGGTAGAAGTGTTTTTTTTTTTTTTTTTTTTTGGCTAATGCTATATAAGCTTTGTTTCTTGCTTTATTAGTCACTGCCACTACTACTATTTAATTTCTTATCAGTATAGCTTATTTTCAATATAATTATGTTTGAGGTATTTTTTGACGATTTTCAAGTCAACCTTTCAAATTTAGGTAGCATTTCACATTATACACTCATCTGTTTTAATCTAAGAATCAAATCACTGAATAAATCAAACACTTACTAATAAATAAAATCATGAATCTTGGTCTAATAATCGAATTCATCATAATTTGCAATGCTAACTTGTTTTTCTCAGCGACCCCTCAGAAACAGACGGCAAACAGATCGATATTTCGTTTCATTATTTCAGATCGTTTGGGAACATTATTTTCTTAACTATCGGATAACCGAAAAAGATATTCTTGGTTATTTTATAGTATATATTTTATTTATAAAACATTATAGAGGGCAATTATCTATCGAAGATACAAAGTATATATACTAAGGCCCTGGATGCATAGCAACCATGAAGTACACGTATATTGAATTTGAAATTTTGGCACAATTGTTCTTTTCAATTTATTGATATAATAGTTTCAAGTTTATAAGTTGATAAGAGAGAATATCCAAATCTTCTTTTAAAATATTAGTAGTAGTAGTAGTAGTAGTGGCATGTGATGCAAGAAACAAGTATGAGCTTATGCAGCATCAGCCAAAAAAAAAAAAAAATTAGAAAAGATCCCCTCTAAATATTATTATTATTAGCTATATGGTGCAAGGATTTGTCCAGTTCCTCCTTAAATTTATTTAACCTATCAACTTCCACAACGACAGATGGAAGTTTGTTCCACCAATTAACCACCCGCTGGCTAAAGGCAAATTTCCGCACATCTATTCTACATCTGTCCTTCCTCAATTTCAATTTATGCCCCCTTAGGTTCGTAATCTGAAGAAGTGGAAGAATCCCATCAAAATTCAGCGTGCTCGACCCATTCAAGGGCTTATACACCTCAATCAGATCACCTCGCAGGTGCCTAGTCTCCAGCTGCTACAATTTGCAGAACTCAAGCTTCTCCTGGTAAAAGGATACCTTCATTCCCCTCACCAATCTTGTTGCCCTTCTCTAGGTTTGCTTCATTCTCAAAATGTGCTAAATTTTTATTGGATCCTGTAAACTTCTGTGAGATAGAAAAGTTTCTAATATCCCCTGCTGATAATAGGAACATTCAAGTAAAACATATTTCTCTGTGAGATCATTATTGCAGTAGGTTCACCATGAAGGGCTTTCACTTCTGAGCAGGTTGTTGTTGTTGTTTTAGATGCATCAGCATCTAAGACCATATTACTCTGTATATATGGTCTTAGATGCTATAGGCAGGGTTGTCAAGGACACTACTGACACTATGCTGCAACAGGATCTGGAAAGGTTGAGCAGATGGGCTGAGAGGTGGCAAATGAAGTTTAACATTGACAAATGTAAAATACTACATATGGGAAGCAGCAACCCCAGAGCAATGTATCAACTCTGTGGTACTCAACTGACAGTGGTAGAGAATGAAATGGTCCTGGGGTTGGTTGTCCAGGCAGATATGAAGTTCTCTGAGCAGTGCAGACGGGCTGCAAGAGTAGCTCATGGTGTATTGTCAATGATATATAGGAATTTTTCTAGCAGGGATAAGGAGGTGATTATTCCCTTGTATAAGGCAATAGTCAGGCCACACCTAGAGTACTGTATACAGGCCTGGAGGCCTCATTTCAAGAAGGATGTAGAGCTGCTGGAACAGTGTACAGAGAAGGGCAACAAGATTAGTGAATGGAACAAAGGGGTGCTCTTAAGAAGAAAGGCTTAAGTTTTGCAAATTACAGTTTTGTTTTTTTGGTGCCTAGTCTCCAGCAAAATTAAGTTTTGCTGGAGATTAGGCACCAGCGAGGTGATCTGATAGAGGTGTATAAGTCATTGAATGGTTTGAGCATGCTCAATGCTGATGGGATTCTTCCTCTTGCTCAGAATAATCACCTGAGAGGGCATAAATTCAAATTGAGGAAAGACAGATGTAGGATAGACGTGCAGAAATTTGCCTTTAGCCAGCGGGTGGTTGGTTTGTGGAACAGACTTCCATCCCTTGTCGTGGAAGTTGATAGCCTAATTAAGTTTAAGGCTCAGCTGGACAGGTATTTTGAACGAACATAGGGGTGAAGTGGAAGTGTTTTTTTTTTTTTTTTTTTGGCTCATGCTGCATAAGCTTGCTTTCTTGTATCAAATGCCTCTACTAATGCTAATGCTATATATTGTCTGTAAATTTCGTGTGTACAATTCTCGATTTTCTGTTTGTTGGACGAAAAACCAAAGTTTACTGGAGAAAAACCATGCTACCATCGACCGAGACCGACTGTCTCTGTCACGTTTCGAAAACGGCCCATAAAAATTCCTTTCGTCATGGCCGGGATTCAAAGACATGTCTTTTCCACGTTGGGATAACGGCGAATCTACTAATGGTAGTACACAGGAAGGGATTCTGAGTAAGTAAAAACGAATCATATAGTAGCAGTAGTAGTAGTAGAGGCATGTGATGCAAGAAAGTAAACGTATGAGTTTACATAGTATCAACCAAAAAAAAAAAACAATTTTCCACAATCATCTCCTAAAAAAAAAAAACCAAGACCAAATTATGATATTAGGGTCCCCCGTAAATGATTACATCTACCCATATATTTATTTTGTATATAAATTGCGTGTGTTCTCTGGTAGATTTGCCAGTTTGCTTGACGAAAATATCTCAGTTTCTAGGGGGGAAAATAACTTTGCTATCTACTCCTGAAACCGACTAACTCAGCACGGAGTGAAAAAAGCCCACTGAAGTTCCTCGTGTCATCGACCGGATTCGAACTCGGGCCTTTTCCACTCGGTGTGTGGAGCACGGTGACGATACCACTGTGCTACTGTGCAGACTACCATTCCCTTCAAAAGCCTGTCCAGCTCCTCCCTGACCTCATTCAAGCGATCAACCACCCCAAAACGTCAGATAGAAGCCTGTTTCAACATTCAACCACCCGCCGGCCAGGCCGAAGGCAAACTTCCACAGATCAACTTTACAACTGCCGCC
This sequence comes from Mastigoproctus giganteus, assembly GCF_048544385.1. NCBI lineage: Eukaryota > Metazoa > Arthropoda > Arachnida > Uropygi > Thelyphonidae > Mastigoproctus > Mastigoproctus giganteus. The sequence continues at coordinate 174,288,317 of NC_143587.1, read as the reverse complement.
CTCAACAGGAAGCTATTTCCCCTCTGCCCTCCAATTCGAGCAAGCGGAAGAATTCCATCAGAACCCAGCGTGCTCAACCCATTCAAGACCATACATACCCAATCAGACCACTTTGCAAATGCCTAGCCACAGAACCTAAGCCCTTCCCGGAAAGAAGAAACCTCTTTACCCCTCGCCAATCCCGTCCCCCCCTCTGTACACGCTCAAGCAACTTCACATTCCACTTAAAATGTAGCCTACAGAACTGTACACAGCACTAAAAGCGTGACCCGACCATTTACGGAGTAAAAAACCCCCATCACCACACGACCAGCTAGGGCTGCCGGAGCGGGTCGTGGGGTGATGGGGTTTCTTTCACTCCGTGGATCAGTTAAACTGTCTCAGCTGCAGATTGCCAGTTCGCCCCACCTGGAAAACTGGGATTTTTCGTGCAGCAACACAGGCAAATCGAGGAGGAACACATGCAATCTACAAACACAAGACATATGGGGAATTGAAAGTATTTTCTAATACGGTAGATGACAATAACATAACAGTTTTAGTGTTTTACTAAAATTTTTAGTGCCAAGTTATTCAAGAAAGCAAGACTATTTAGCATTGTCCAAAATAAATAAATAAATAAAAAAATAAATTCCAATTTGCCCTGTCCATTCGGTCCAATATTTTGTGTAGTCCTTCCTTGAAAATTTTAAGTTATTAGGCTATTAACTGCTACAACAACCAATGTAATTTGTTCCAGTGATCATCCATACTCTGCACATCTATTCTACAACCGTAATTCCTCATTTGAATTTGTGACTCCTCTAATAGCAACAATATTAGCATTACCAGAAGCATGTGATTCAAGAAAGTAAGCTTATTCAGCATCAGCCAAAAAAAAAGCTCTCCCATTTCACCTATCCTTTCTCCCCAAACGTATGTCCAGTTCTATCTTGAATTTACTTAAGTTATCAACATCTTCAACGACGGGTAGAAGTTTTTTCCAACAATCAACTACCTACTGGCTAAGGCCAAATTTCCACACATCTATTGTACAACCGTCTTTCCACAATTTTGAGATTAAGACCCCGAGCTTCATAATTTTGGCAAGAAGAAGAATCTCATCAGCATTGAGCCTTCTCATACCATTGTAAGCGTTATATACCTGAATCAGGTCAACTCGCAGGTGCCTAGTCTCCAGATGCTGCAATTTGCAGAACTTAAGTCTTTCTTGGTAAGAGCGCCACATCGTTTCCTTCACGAATTTTGTTGACTTTCTCTGTATTCGTTCTAGAAACTCTAAGGCTTTCCTAAAATCAGTTCTCCAGACGTCTACGCACTACTCAAGGTGTGGCGGGACCATTGTCTTATACAAAAGGATAATCATCTTTTTATCCCTGCTAAAAATTCCTGTATATCAAAATTCCTGTATATCATTGAGAAGACGCCAAGAGCTCTTCTGGTAGGCTGTGTACACTGCTCAGAAAACTTCATATCTGACTATATAATTACCCCAGATCTTTTTTTCATTCTCCACTACCCTTTACTACACTCAGGTAGTATTTGTGTGGTACTACCTGAGTGTAGTAAAGTGATGCAGGAACCCCAGAGAAATGCCACACAGTTGGCATTTCTCTGGGGCTCCTCAAATAGGCCTCTGAGGTTGGGTATATTCATATTACGTTCTTAGCGTTTTTTCACCAACCTTTCATGGAGTAAAATAAAATTAAAATAAATTAAAACAAAACAAATCTTGATAACTATATTTACAATAACCTGTATTTACAAAATTAATATACGTATTACAATATTAAAAGTATTAAAACACAAGATTAAAATGCATTAAAATATACTAAGTTAAAAGCGATAAAATCCCGTAGCTTTCAAAGGCTCCAGCCTTCTTCTTCAGCAGTACTCTCTATTATTCAGTACACCTTTAAATATCAGCAGGGTAATGGTAGGCATCACATGTTTCCATTCTCACGTGTTCCGCTCTCTTGCATTGTGGAACCGGAAGTGGCTCGAACGGAAGTCGTACGGAACCGTTCATCCTTTTTTAGGATAATAGTCTCTAAAAGAGGGTGAATCCGTACACCCCTATCCCTATTAATGTTGGTTGTAGAGCTGATCCGCAAACTCTCGAGCACCAGATCTCCCCAGACGATGCAACTATCACCGATCGGGCGCATAGGTTCTGGGACCGTAAGTGGCTCGAGAGTTTGCGGATCAGCTCTACAACCAACATTAATAGGGATAGGGGTGTACGGATTCACCCCCCTTTTAGAGACTATTATCCTAAAAAAGGATGAACGGTTCCGTACGACTTCCGTTCGAGCCACTTCCGGTTCCACAATGCAAGAGAGCGGAACACGTGAGAATAGAAACATGTGATGCCTACCATTACCCCGCTGATATTTAAAGGTGTACTGAATAATAGAGAGTACTGCTGAAGAAGAAGGCTGGAGCCTTTGAAAGCTACGGGATTTTATCGCTTTTAACTTAGTATATTTTAATGCATTTTAATCTTGTGTTTTAATACTTTTAATATTGTAATACGTATATTAATTTTGTAAATACAGGTTATTGTAAATATAGTTATCAAGATTTGTTTTGTTTTAATTTATTTTAATTTTATTTTACTCCATGAAAGGTTGGTGAAAAAAACGCTAAGAACGTAATATTTCTCTGGGGCTCCTGCATCCCATATACAGTACTTTGCATTTTTCAAAGTTAAACTTCATATGCCACTTCTCAGCCCATCTGCCCAACTTTTCTAGATCTACAAATAATGCGTAGAAGTAGTAAACATGTCGAAATTAAAAATATCTTCTGTACAGCGCCTCTATGAACATTATTTCAACACTGCCATGATACTCTGTTATTCTTCCACAAATATTGACATCAACGTAGAACGAATTGAGCACCATAGCTCTTATTTATACTATCAAATTCATGTTGAAGTAAATTTCTCTTATTCTTCTACAAATTCTGTTATAATACAAAACTGTGTAAAACGGCTAGAAATATGTGTACTGTTACTTTTGCGTAGAGCATGTGCTATTCTGTTGTTTCTGGCCTCTTTGCCACTGGGATGGAGATCAACTGTAAAGCGTGCTCGGTGGCCATCTACACCACGAGGAACTATACTGCCATGGTTGCTAGGATATCCTGTCGGGACTGGGGTCTCAGCAAGCGAACCCTCTCGTTGTATTACAAGGATATCTTCATCCCTGTGATTACGTATGCAGCCGGAATTTGGTTTGGCAAGGCTACGACTGCAGTAAACAGACGAATCCTGGATTCCACTCAACGCACGGTCCTGCTCTCCACCTCTCGTGCCTGCTGCACTGTGAGTACTCACGCCCTCCAGGTCCTGGTGGGGGCCTTCCCCCTCGACCTGGAGGTGGTGAGAAATGGAATGTTGTATCATCTGTCTAAGGGCGTGTCTCAGACCTGCTTGGGATTCGAGCTGAATCTTACCAACAACCAAAAATTTGAGAAGAGGAGACTTCAAGCACACATGCAGTGGGTGTGGCAGGACCGCTGGACAAATTCAACCAAGGGGCAAATCACCAGGAGATTCATCCCAGATGTTAGCACAATCTATCCAAAATCCCCATTATGGTTTTCTCCAGGCCTGTATACCACGTATTTGCTTATTGGCCATGGTTCAATAAAGGCAAAACAGGACCCAACATGTGCCTGTGGAGGAATTGAGGACTGGGATCACCTCATGCACGAGTGCCCCCTCTACGATGACCTCCACTGTCAGCTTATCACAAAGTTGACTTATATACCAAAAGGCAAAGAAAACCACTTACTGGATACTAAGGAAGAGTATCAAGCTCTCACCAACTATGCACAGCAGCTTTTCTTGAGGAGAAGACAACTAATTGCAGCAACATGAGTAGTATAGGGTTGGGGTTCTAACCGAGTACGGCTCTATGAATTTTGGCGTCAATTTTCGTGCATGCTGCCGCCTTGGTCGCTTGTTTTGCCGTTTAGGTTTTGAGCGTGTGCCGGTGAGACGAGCCGAGGTTTAGCTGTTGCGCCGAGGCTTAGTTGTGGAGTCAGAGGAAAAAATATTTTAGTTCTCATTTCGCCCACTAGATGGCGCCACTTATTTTCGACATTAAATTAAATATATAAATTTTATTTTTGCTTTACCTAGGTTCAAACCCATGTCGTTGCTACTGGTGGTCCGGTGCTTATTCCCACAGCTACCCTTTCAGTTATAAGAATATGTGTAAATGTAGCTGTTATAGTGAAGAGTGGTGTGAGTGTGACGTAGGAAGTTGTATTTTGCCTTGTTCTGATTGGAGGGGGATATGAACCGATGTTCTGATTGGTCTGGGGGTATAAACCGAGTACGGCTCTGAGTCTGCCTGTGATTTCTGGTCGCTTGCTGCCGTAGGAATCGTCTGTTTTTGCCGCATTGGTTTTTCAAGCTACCGTGCTCGCAATGGATCGTGGGTTCGCGCACGCACACACACACACACACACACACACACACGGGGGCCACAACACTTAGCGCACAGAGATTACAACGACAACAGAAGACCCCGAAACAGTGTCGCCATCTGTTGAGTTATTCTGAAAGCTGAAATTAAAGATTTTATTTTATTTAAGGTGTTTAAATATACGTATATATTTTTTTTTTCCTAGGCAGCTATGACTTTGCCATTTAAATATATTTCAGTGGCTTTGCAAGATGTGGCGCCATCTGTGGAAGCAATCTGAAAGCTGAAAATCTGAAATTAAAGATTTTATTTAAATATATATATATTTTTTTCCACATACGTGTATTTGGGGTCATAACAGTTAGTCCATCGAGATTACCTTGACATCGGAAGACCCAGATACTGTGTCGCCATCTAGCGTGTCATTCTGAAACCTGAAATCTGAAATTAAGGATTTTATTTAAATATATATAGATATATTTTTTTTCCCACATACGGATACTTGGGGTCACAATTCTTCTTGAACGGAGATTGCCACGACATCGTAACAACCAAGAAACTGTGGCGCCATCTAGTGAGTCATTCTGAAAGCTGAAATCTGAAATTAAGGATTTTATTTAAATATATTTTTTTCCCACATACTGATACTTGGGGTCACAATACTTCTTGAACGCAGATTGCCACGACATCGTAACAACCAAGAAACTGTGGCGCCATCTAGCGAGTCATTCTGAAAGTTAAAATCTGAAATTAAGTATTTTCTTTAAGTTGCTTTGATGTTTAAATTTTTTTTTACCAAAAGCACTGAGACTGTCATAACACTGAGACTGTCTACCAAGAAACTGTGGCGCCATCTACTAGGTCATTCTGAAAGTTGAAAATCTGAAATTAAAGATTTTATTTAAGATGTTTAAATATATATTTTTTTCCAATAGCTATGACTTTGACGTTTAAATATTTCTGTGGCTTTGCAAGATGTGGCTCCATTATGTAAGTTGAAAATGTGAAATTAAGTATTTCATTTTATGTGGTTTTTGTTTAATGTTATGAGTGTTTTTTTTTTTTTGATGGTTAAATTTATATGTATATATTTTTACCTATAACTATTTGTGATGGTTCCTCTGCGAGTTGAATTTGTATCCCTATGTTTAGTCTATCTTGGAAAAAAAACTGAAAAGTAAAATGTATTGATGTGTATATTTATTTATTTACCATCTTCGTGATATGGTGGCTCCATCTTCAGATTCTATCTGTAACTTTGAATTTTTTTTTTTTAATCTATATTTGAAATCATTTTATGTCTATTTTCTTTCCTAAAAGTAACTTCTCAATTTTTAAAAAAGGTTATTGATTAATGGAAAATTAAAACCTATTTTCTACTTTCTAAGAAAAAAGACAGACAATATTTTTTCAAATAGATATGTTTTTATTGGTAAGTTTTCCAGATGTAGTTACTAATCACAAAAAAAAATCAACACAAGCACTTACATATGTACATTGCTTTGATCAGAACGGATACTTCGTATATTTCGTAGTGTAAGCAGTTTGAAGTTCTTCAATCATCGAAACTACAGCATTGTAGAAAGCATAAGTTGAACACCGTAGCTACACCTTCTTTCAAGCACTTAGCAGAAAAAATTTTAACACTTGTAGATGGTTCAGCATTTCTAAGAAAATAAGCATAAACATCGTTAAACGAAACATCGATAGAGTCGATAAACACGTCATTCTTTATACGCTCTCTAACGCAGTCAAGATGCTCCAATATAACTGTTTGCATTAACAGAAATGCAGGTTTTTCGTCTTCTAGACGCTGAAGAAAAGAATCTATGTCTATGATTCTAGTATATATCGATTCTATTTTAGAAAGGTGTAGAGTCATTCGCCTTTCTGCAGCTAGCGAGAATTGCTTCCAATAGAAATCACAAGCACCACCATCGGTATTGATTCGGTGTCCATGTAGTAGGATTTCTTCTTTAGATTTAGCTCTTACGGAAAGCATGACATCATCCAATTTGTCTTTGAATTCATCCCATTGTCTTCTCGATAACATCATATGCGTATTAGCTGTCTCGATCGCAACATGTGGCTCGAATTCGTGGCAATAAACACGAACTGTACTACTGTGACTCAGACGTCTGTAGAAAGTTACGTTTGGTTTTCTTACTTCGTCAAACATTTCATGCAGTGGCATTTTAGGGAAAAACAGCAGTGGAAAAATTTACAACCACACTGTACTGAGAAAGTTCCAAACTGTAAATGTGGTCCAAGGGCTATAACAGCACGTGCTTAGATTCTAGCCGTATTGTTACTGGCTCATAAACTCGTGACGTATCAGTAACAGCTAGAGCCATGTCGTAAAAAGGTTATATCGCCTCATATAGTTAATGCAGGTGTCGCTCCCAAGTCTTTGTTCAAATTTAGAAGAGCTAAAGCAGAAGATAACTCAACTTCAAAAGGTTTTGCTTGGTCACAGCTAGACACAAGACATACAAAGACTATATATAACTAAAGGAGATACAACCCCCAAGTCGGCTCTACCGCTCCCAAAGCCTTTTGTTCAAAACCTTTGTACGACATGTGCCTGTACTACTGCTCCCTACGCTTCGTTCAAATGTAGTAGTAGTAGTAGTGGCACTTGATGCAAGAAAGCAAGTGTAGGAGCTTATGCAGCATCAGCCAAAAAAAAAAAAAAAAAAAAATCACACCATACCCTCCAATTGCCTGTCCAGTTCCTCCTTAAATTTATTTAACCTATCAACTTCCACAACGACAGATGGAAGTTTGTTCCAGCAATTAACCACCCGCTGGCTAAAGGCAAATTTCCGCACATCTATTCTACATCTATCCTTTCTTAATTTGAACTTATGTCCCCGTAGGTTCGTATTCTGAACAAGTGGGAGGATCCCATCAGAATTCAGCGTGCTCAACCCATTCAAGGCCTTATAGACCTCAATCAGATCACCGCGCAGGTGCCTAGTCTCCAGCCACTGCAATTTGCAGAACTTAAGCCTCTCTTGGTAAGAGGATCCCTTCATTCCCCTCACCAATCGTGTTGCTCTTCTCTGTACACGCTCAAGCAAATCTACATCCTTCCTAAAATGAGGCCTCCAGACCTGTACGCAGTACTCAAGGCGTGGCCTGACCATTGCCTTATACAGAGGGACAATCACCTCCTTTTCCCTGCTAGCAAAATTCCTATATAACATTGACAAAACCCCATGACCTGCCCTAGCAGCCTGTCTACATTGCTCAGAAAACTTCATATCTGACTGCACAATTACTCCCAGGTCTTTTTCATTTTCTACCACCTTAAGTGTAGTACCACACAGACCCCTCAACGTGGGCACCTGTACGTGGTGAGGGGACCTCCCAGTGACGCTGCTGGGTTTCCAGATTAGCATCACTGGGATCTAACGCCCATACCTTGGTTTCAGGGTTACATCTTTGAAATCCGGCGTGTGCAGCCGTGCGCCGCGACCCGTGGAAGCGGAAAGGGGGATCCTGGTGGTTGAGGGGCCCAGCTTCAATACACCACTTTGGCCCCTGCTTCGACAAGACGGGTGGTCCCGGACCGGCCCGACTGGGATCAATCGGCGGGTGGTTTTATACTGCTAGGGTCAACTGCGTTCCAATAAGTCTCCCTCCCTATGGTCCTGGGACGGGATAAAGACTTATTGGTAACGTGGGTATGGTGTTCTAAGCGAACTCGGCGTCCCATTCGTGTACGCAGTACCTGCTAGTTCACGAGTGGGCGTCCCCTCGTAGGGCTCCGTGGTGGGTGAGGTACTTAGGCATCAGACATTTTCTCTTTACTCATATGAGTAATTTAAATCCCCTTTCTTCTGGGGCCCCAACAAGGCCCCTACCTAATCGAGAAGATGAAAAAGAAAACACCTCTGCAAAAAGAGCCAGAACTGAGGATACACCAACACCATCAGTGACACCGCTCTTCCTCATTCTCCATTCCATCGGAGAACAGTCAATTGGAAAGATGTCACCCTTCTTTATCCAGAAAGGATTAGAAGGGTTGGCAGGGTCACCAAAATCCGTTAAACGACTGCGTTCTGGCGATCTTTTAGTTGAAGCTTCCAGCACAAAACAAGCTGAAAAATTCTTAAACTCTACATCCATAGGGGGAATACCTATCACCGTAACCCCCCACAAAACTCTGAACTCTTCACGTGGTGTTATATCAGAGTGGGACCTTCTTCATGTTTCTGAAGAAGAGATCTGCTCTGAATTGAAAGACCAAGGAGTGACAGCTGTGAAAAGAATATCGATACGAAAGGATGGGAATCTCGTCCCTACCCGAGTTCTTATCCTCACGTTCAATACCCCAAGGCCTCCAAGTTCCATCAAGGCAGGCTATCTAAACTGCCCAGTGAGGATTTACATCCCAAACCCACTGAGGTGTTTTAGATGCCAAAAATACGGCCACTCACAAACATCTTGTCGTGGTAACCCTGCCTGTGCTCGATGTGGTGTTAAAGACCACGAGAGCAAGGAATGTTCAGCTTCAAAACCGATCTGTATTAATTGCCAAGGAGAGCACCCCGCCTATTCTCGAGCATGCCAGCGGTGGAAGGATGAAAAAGAAATCCAAAAACTGAAAACAGAGCTGAATATCTCCTACCCAGAGGCCAGAAAACGTATCGAACCAATAAATAGCGGGAAACCTTCCTATGCTCAGAAGGTTTCTGCCAAGTGCACTATCGGTACTCAAACTGAGATGACTATACCACCGAAAGAGTCATTCACTCCGATTGCACGCTATTTATTAAATTCACAAAAGCCCACCAAAAAAACACAATCAGTTGCCACTCCTATATCCGTACCTCCTAGTGCTCCACCACTACCAAAACCAAGTGGTAAAAAAGAGCAAAAACGTTCTGAAGAGTCACCCGTAATACCAGAAACAATGGATGTAGAGAACAAGGAGGTACAGGATGAATCAGTCTTGGAACTCTTTGCGGAGGAAGAAATGGACACGGGACATCGTCCATTCTTCCCCAAAAAAGACAAAGCCAAGACTGATAAAAGTAAGCCCTCAGCACCTCGGAAGCCGCCTGATGGACCCACCAAGCCAAAATAATGGCTAAATTCCTACAATGGAATTGTCGTGGATTCCGGCGAAATACTGATGACATCAAGGCCCTCCTGCAAAAGCACGAGCCAGTTTGCTTTTGCTTGCAGGAGACTTATCTAAAGGCAAATGATGATCCCACCCTGCATAACATCACAATCTTTCGTAAGGATAGAATTGCGGATGGTCCTGCTCATGGAGGAGTGGCTATCCTTGTGGGTAATCAGACCCCAGTTCAGCCCTTGCTAATTACAACCAGCATAGAGGCTGTTGCAATTCGCCTTACAGTGGGATTTTTAATAACGGTCTGCTCTATTTATTTGCCACCTGGGACTGACATCTCCCAGGCAGACCTTGATGATCTTCTAACGCAGCTGCCTCCCCCTTCCTTACTTCTCGGGGATTTTAACGGACATAACACCTTGTGGGGTAGTGCTAACATCAACGGAAGGGGACGAGTCATAGAGCGTATGCTCAATGACAATGACCTTTCCCTTCTAAATACTGGAACAAACACCTTCTTCCATATGCCTACCCGTACTTTTTCTGCCATTGATCTCTCTATCTGCTCCCCTTCTCTACTCCCTTCACTCACCTGGGAAGTGGAGGAGAATCCATACGGAAGTGATCACTTCCCTGTGATAACCTTGTTACACAGTGGGAGACCGTGTCTTCCTTTTAGGTTACCACGGTGGAAGTTTGATCAGGCTGACTGGACTGCCTTCCAACATCAGGCAAATTTTGAACTCAGTACAGTCAGTCAGGAGCCTATCAATGACGCAGTAACGTACATCACAGAAATCATTGTCCACGCAGCTGCTACTGCTGTCCCAAAAACATCAGCCCGGTTTCCACCATTTCCCAAACCTTGGTGGAATTCACAATGCACAGCAGCCAAAAAGGCTCAAAACAAAGCGTGGGGGATATTTCGCCGATATCCTACCACGAACAACCTTATAGCCTTCAAACGTGCACGAGCCAAAGCACGCTACATCCGTCGTCAGAGTCAAAAGGAATCGTGGATCCGTTTTACATCATCTATTAACCAGTCTACCAACTCTAAGGTAGTCTGGGATAAAATCCGGAAAATGAAGGGAAAATATACATCCCACCCTTCTTCAATCTTAGATTATAATGGATGCGCTATTGCAGATCCAACTGCAATAGCCAATGCTCTTGGGGAAACATTCTCCAACATCTCCGCAACATCCTCATACTCCCCAGAGTTCCTGGTCCTGAAACATAAACTGGAAAGAGAAGCACTTAATTTTAAGTCCAAGGGCCTCTATCCCTACAACGGGGATTTTACTATTCAGGAACTGAAAAGAGCCCTCGCTCTTTCCAAAGCAAGTGCTGCTGGACCAGATGGCATCCATTACGACATGATTAAACATCTTTCACCAAAATCTATGGATTGTCTGCTCTTTCTGTATAACAGAATCTTTACTGAAGGGCAGTTTCCGGATTCCTGGCGAAAGGCAATCGTTCTTGCCTTCCCTAAGCCAGGAAAGGATCCAAAAGTCACCACCAACTATCGTCCTATTGCTCTGACTAGCTGTCTGTGCAAAATCCTGGAGAGAATGGTTAATTCTCGTTTAATATGGTACTTAGAATCAAATGACCTTCTCTCCAACATACAGTGCGGCTTCCGAAGGAACCGGTCCACTCTGGACCATCTTATTAGATTGGAAGCATCCATCCGGGATGCTTTCCTAAAACGTGAACACTTGGTGTCGGTGTTCTTTGACATGGAGAAAGCGTATGACACAACTTGGAGATTTGGCATCTTGAAAGATCTGCATAGCCTTGGCCTTAGGGGGCAACTCCCCATTTTTATTAAAAACTTTTTAGCCAATCGATCCTTCCAAGTTCGTGTGGGATCCTCACTCTCTCGTTCCTTCAGCCAAGAGGAGGGAGTACCACAAGGATCAGTACTAAGTGTCACGCTTTTTGCCATCAAAGTGAATTCCATCACAGAACAACTTCCTCCAACTGTAAACTGTGCCCTCTATGTTGATGACTTTAGCATATTTTGTCAGTCATGCAACATGAGGGTTATTGAAAGACAACTGCAGAAAGCTATTGATCGCCTCAACTCCTGGGCTCTTGCTAATGGCTTCAGGTTCTCGCCGGAGAAGACCGTTTGCGTACACTTTTGTCGTAAGCGTAATCTTCATCCTGAACCTGATTTAAAGCTCGGACAAAATGTAATTCCAATAGCAGCGGACACAAAATTCTTGGGACTCGTATTCGATAAAAAGCTGACCTTTCTGGATCACATCCGTCAACTCCGCACAAAGTGCACAAGAGGGCTAAATATTCTGCGCTCTCTTTCCTCAACATCTTGGGGTGCGGATCGATGCACCCTACTACGCATCTATCGTGCACTTGTACGATCCAGACTGGATTACGGGTCCCTGGTATACAATTCGGCCAGAGACAGTGTACTTCGTTGGCTCGATCCTGTCCATCATCTGGCTCTCCGTACCGCTATTGGAGCATATCGCACATCTCCTGTCCAGAGCTTATACGTCGAAGCAAACGAACCGCCATTATTGCTTCGACGTAAGCAGTTGTCTCTAAACTACGCTCTAAAACTGAAATCCCTGCCAGACCACCCTACGTGGCTAACCGTTTTTGAGCCGCGATGGGAAAATTTGTACAACACCCGTAAGACTGCCAATCGTCCTTTTGGTATTCGTGTCCAAGAGCTACTCAAAGAACTTAATATAAAGGTAGACAGGGTTGCCCAAACACCAAAGCAACCCCTTCCACCCTGGCATGCTCATGTCCCGGCATGTGACTTGTCCCTTAGAAATTGGGGTAAGTCGGACACTCCATCGTCTGTCTACCTGCAGCTTTTTTCAGCACACCGAGCTGAACATTCTGACTTCGCGCCAGTCTATACAGACGGCTCGAAGGCGGAATCATATGTGGGATCTGCTGCTGTCTTTAGAGACAGCACTACTTCGGAGCAGATTCCTTCTGAATGCAGCATATTTACTGCAGAGCTGCACGCTATAAAGTTAGCCTTGGATCACATTAGTGAATGCCAATACCAACGGTTCATTTTATATTCTGACTCTCTCAGTGTGTTACAGGCTTTAATATCCGTGAGGTATAATCCTCACCCGGTTCTGTCTAGCATTCAGCAGAAGATTCACGTTCTCCATGATCGCGAATATGACATCCGCTTCTGCTGGATTCCCAGCCACATTGGGATTAGGGGAAATGATTTGGCTGACACCGCAGCCAAATCAGCAATCCCTAATAATAATCTCTGCCTGTCAGTCCCCTATACAGACTACAGGCAAATAATACACGAGAAGATACATTCCCAATGGCAGGAGTTGTGGAATGGACAGACTGGGAATAAACTATACCGTATAAAGCCTTTAATTGAACCGTGGCAGTCTAGTCTGCGCAGGAATCGTAAGGAGGAAGTTGTTCTTGCCCGGACCCGCATAGGACACAGTCATTTAACTCATTCATTTTTGCTGAGGGCTGATGACCCTCCTATGTGTGAGTCTTGTGGCACAGTTTTATCAATTAGACACATTTTAATCGAATGTCCAGTTTTTAGCAGTATCCGTCTTACCGCTTTTAATCATCTGACTGAGCCATATACACTCAGTCAGATTTTATCCGACAATGACAATGTGTCTGCTATTTTTAGATTTTTAAAGTCAATAAATATTTTTACTCGTTTATAAAATCTACATTTTTCTTATACTTCTTGACATAGTGACCTAACTAATTAGGTCACTGAAAGTTTAAATTATTTTATAAATGACATGGTCTTGGCGCATTATAGCCTTAGTAGCTAATGCGCCAATAAAACCAAAACCAAACCAAACCACACAGTTGGTACGCTTCTCTGGGGTTACTTCTACCCATATGCAGTACTTTGCATTTGTCCAGGTTAAACTTCAGTTGCCACTTCTTAGCCCATCTGCCCAAATTATCTAGATCCTGTTGCAGTAGCACACTGCCATTACTGCCATTAACAACCCTGCCAACCTTCGTGTCATCTGCAAACTTCGACATTAAGCCTGATATACCTTCATCAATATCATTGATAAATATACAAAACAACAGTGGACCCAACACCGAACCCTGTGGGACTCCACTAATAACATTAGTCCACGAAGAGCAGCACCCATTGATTACCACCCTCTGTCTTCTCCCACTTAACCATCCTTTTATCCATTGTAGCAACTTACCCTTAATACCATTCTGCTCCAATTTGTACAGTAGTCTTCCATGCGCAACAGTGTCAAAAGCTTTCCTGAAATCCAAGTATATGATATCAAAATTATTTTTTGCATCCAGTTCCTTTGTGACCACATCATAATAACCAATCAAATTTGTCAGACAAGACTTTCCCTTAACAAACCCATGCTGTGTTTGAATTATTGCTGCAGTCTTGTCTAGATGATCCTGCAATGCATCTTTAACCAGTGACTCCATTATTTTACCCAGAACAGAAGTTAAACTAACTGGTCTGTAATTATTCGTGTCACCCTTCGAACCTCCTTTGGGAATTGGGGATACATTTTCACATCTCCAGTCCGTGGGAACCTCCCCTGAATCCAAGGATGCTCTCATAATTATGGCTAAGGGTTTGCTTAGTTGCTTTGCCGCCTCCTTTAATATAACTGGATAGATCCCATCCGCCCCAGGTGCCTTTCTTATGTTTAACTTCAACAATTTCTCCTCCACTTTGCTCTCAGTTATTACAAAATCATTAAGCACACTGCTACAATTTGATAACCTTCTTCCATTTTCAAACTGTAATGATTCCTCACGTGTGAATGTAGATGCAAAATACTCATTCAGTTTGTTTGCTATCTGAGCAGGATCATCAACAGTGGAACCATCGATGTCAAGTGGACCAATCATATTCAGCCCCTTCCTTTTAGAGTTTATATAAGTAAAGAAATCCTTGCTGTTTTTCTTAGCATCTTTTGCCAAAGATTTCTCGTAATCCGCCTTTGCCTGCCGAACCTCCTTTGTGACCTGATTACAGATTAGCTTATATCTGCTACAGGCTTCTGCGTCGCCTGATAATTTATATGCATCCCATCCATTTTTCTTCTCTGTCACGAGTCTCATTAGTTCATTTGATAACCATTTAGGCCTAAACCTTGAACAATATTTCTTCATTGGTATGAAAAGTCTAGTAGCTTCCACGATTAATTCCTTGAATGCTTCCCACTTAGAATTTACTGTTTGTAACATCGTCAGTCGATCCCACTGTACAGAATTTAAAAACTGTCTGAGACCACTGTACTCCCCTTTACGGAAGCAAAAACCCTTTCCTTTACCCCTGACGGTAGTTACCTCTTTGAGTAAATCCCACTTCAGCACACTGTGATCACTGCCACCTAGTGGTTCCTTTATCTGCAAATTCTTAATACACGAGTGATCACTGCTGATAACCAGATCAAGAGTATTACTTTCTCTGGTTGCCTCTCGAACATGCTGCTGCAGAAAACAATCATCCAATAAATCCACAAAATCTGACTAGTGTGTGAATGACCAACCCACAAGTTCCAGTCAATATCTGGGAAGTTAAAATCCCCCATTATAAGACATTCTGATTTACTGGCCCACTCTATTTCTCTGTACAATTGTTCATTGTACTCATTCGAGTCATTAGGCCTATAACACACTCCTACTCTTATTTTTGCTTTTGCAGTGCTTATGTCACACCAAACTGACTCAACAGTGCACTGTCCATCTATATCAACTGGATGCACTTCTTTTGATTTTATGTTTTTCTTAATTAACAGCATAACACCTCCTCCCTTTCTGTCCTGTCTATCCTTTCTGTACACATTGTACTCCCCAAATTCCAGTTCTGCATTCCTTATATCTTTGTGACACCACGTCTCTGCTATCCCAACAATATCCGCCTTTGATGTCTTGACCAACACTTCAAATTCAAAAAATTTATTTACTATACTTCTAGCATTGGTATACATGCAAGCATACATGCTCCTATGCCTATTCCTTGTTACCCTAACACATCCCATATACCCAACTATTCCAGGATGACTGCCATCCGTCCCTGAAACCCCCAACACCCCTCGCTCCAGATCGCTTCTTATTCTAATAGAAGTTGTGCAAATATCACTTTCACCTCTGCCTGCGGTTACTGTTAAACTATTAGTCTTTATATCGCCCCAAGCTAGCAGTTTTCCGACCCACCTAACACTGCCTCGATAGCATCAGCAAATATTCTTGCACCCTTTCTATTTAAGTGTATCCCATCCCTGTAGAAGCAATCTCTCCTGTTAACAAGTACAGTCCAGGCTGAAAAAAATTCTACCCCTTGAGCCTTGCACAATCTTTCCAGGGCCGAATTGATCGACATGGCTCTCATCATATACTCCCTCCTATCGTGTCTGGGCAGAATTGCAGACACTTTCAAGTTCAACCCTATTTCTCGGCTTTTTTTCAACAGTGACCTGTACTTGTTGAGTAATTCTGCCGGTCTCCTACTCTTAATATCATTAGTGCCAACGTGTACAACTATATCACCTTTTGTGCCCTTGAAGATGATATCCGCTCTACAACGTCATCAACCTTTGCCCCTGGCAGACATACCCTGGTCCTGTTCCACCTATCCTTTTTACATAGAGTGACAAAAAGCAAAAAGATGTCGATCGGTCGGGAACTGGGTAGGCACATGTCATATAACTAAGGGTGATGCCAATCCCAAGTCTTTGTTAAAATTTAGAATAGTAAAAGCTAGTTGAACTTCAAAGGTAATGGTTGGGAACAAATAGAACCATGTAGTACAAACATTATATAACTATAGCTGGTATCATTCCCAAGCCTTTGTAGTAACAAAAAAAAAAAAAAAAAAGATAACTCAGCTTCAAAGATTACCTTCAAAGATGTCACACCCTTACTGATGATTAAGGATTTCACTCTCATACCATAGTGATTTCCTATAGGCTGTGACTTTCACTCTCATACCGTAGTAATTTCCTATTGGTTGTGACGTTCACATACTCTTGAATCTAAGCACAGGTTGGTTGTCGTCAAGTAAAAATTAGCATGTTAACTAATAAGTTGTTTTTAGCAACAGTATTATATACGATAATTCTGATACGTACGTACAAGCTGGGCACGTACTCACCTTCATGAACGCATCTCATTGGTTAAATTTTCACCTTTCCATACCAATCTGATTGGTTGCATTAGGTTAACATTTGAACCTGTTTGAGTTTAAAAGGGCTAGTTTTGTGTTTATTTCTTCATGCTACTCTCGCGTTTTTTTTTCCATCCTTGCAATGTTGTGTACGTACAGTTTGTGCATGTGTTCAGGGTCAGGTGTCAGTTCTGATAAAAGTTCAGAGTGCTGTGACCCGTGGGTTTCCGGCAACAACATAGACCTTTTGGAAGTTGCTGACGGTTGTGAGACCTTTGACTGGAACGTCCCCACATATTTTCCGAAAATACGGAGTTCAACTCCCATTAGTACGGGGCAGTCCTTTTGCAATTACACCAAGTCATATCTATCGCTGGATGATAGCCTTTGTTCGTGGGAAGCGCCTATGAAACTTTCAACCTCTGCAAGTTGGCATCTTTCATACGACGGTGATATATCCTCATCCAACTCCTCACGGTTGACATCGGAAGTGTCAATAGGATCGGCGATCGTGGATCGTGAGGTTCAGTCACCGGATATAATTATGTCAGGGAGTATGAAGAAGAAGAAGACAATGTAAATGATGGTGGTCCTCGGAATCCCTATGCCGCTGACGAGAGCGGTTTTTCAACGTCCGGTGCTTCCACCGTGCCCATCATTTGGCACGATCAAAGTAACGATACTTTAACAACAGATGATGGTTACAGTAGCTTGATTTATTTAGATTATGGGAATCTTTAGTTGTAAGTATTTTGTATCTTTCTTTAGTTTTTAAGAATAAAATAGAATATTCTTTTGTAACTTTTATCTGTGTCTCTTTTTTTTTTCTGTCGAAGTACCGTTTTCTGTCCAGAGAGACAAACGTACTTCTCGTCTCCTTGAGTCCTCAGTAACAAAAAGGTTTGGATTTACTTTCACTAAACGTGTGGTAGGAGACGACACACGCACTTACCCTTATGGATATTTCCAAGACACATAGTGAAAGCTAACCAACTACTCATCATACTATCAACATTAGAAAAAACCCCAGTGAAATCCCCAATGTTTTTGACACTAAGCAGTTTTTCAGTGGCTACCTCTGGTGACTCTCCTTTTTTTTTCAGGATGTTGGAGAGTTCGATTGGGCATGGACTTCCCATCCTATTCCCAGTCACATTCGTGACGGCACTCGGTTGGGAATCGCGGGGCGCCGGGGCGTGGGGGGATCGCGGCACCCCTCCCACCCATCACGTTGTCATGGGCGCATGCACGGGAGGATCGCGGCACCCCTCCCACCCATCACGAAGTGCTGGGTGCACTTAGACGGAGCAATGCACACAACCCTTTTTTCCGTGTCAAGAATGGTTTCATGGAAAAGACAACTTCCAAAAAAACACCTTTTTCATAACTCACAGTTTTTTTTTTTAAAAAAAGGGGACAATGTTTCGTTTTTCTGGAGACGTCACCTTCTGTCTTTACCGTTGCTAGTCCTACCTCTCGCATTGACGTGCGAACACACACACACACACATAAATACTTGGTCCAGACTCGCGCGCGATCATTTACATAATGTTTCATCACCCCTTCACAGCGATAGTCTCGGGAGCAACACAGAGTGGAAAGACAACGTTTGTGTTGTCGCTATTAGAAAATAGTGAAAGTTTAATTTCGCCAACACCTCAAAGAATCGTCTATTGCTATTCAGAGCTTCAAGATAAGTTTCGGTGTTACTCGCAAATCGAGTTCGTGGAGGGTTTAAACATCCCCGAATTTGATCCAGCAGTAAACAATTTACTCGTTTTAGACGATCTCATTAACCAAGCAAAAGATAGTATTGTTGTGTCTGAGATATTTATAAAGGGGTCACATCATAGAAATCTGAGTGTTATTTTGTTAACACAAAACCTGTTTTCGCAAGGCACCCAGTTCCGTACTATTAGTTTGAATTCGCACTATCTGATTGTTTTTAAAAACCCTCGCGACTCGAGACAAATCTCACACCTAGCAAGTCAGGTGTTCCCCGGAAGGTCACGTGTTTTAGTTGACATATATAAACATGCAACACGCGATCCACATTCATATTTACTGCTTGATTTTTGTCAGAACACTGATGATAGATTGAGACTGCGCTCACACGTGTTACCAAACGAAGGATCTACGATCGTTTACATACCCATATGGCTCTGCATCTAAAAAACAATGCTAACTTTATAAGGTATCTGTCGGAAGTTCGACCGAAACAGGCAACCGCTCTATTAAGGAGTTCAGATCAAACACAAATAAATTCACTCTGTGAAATATGTAAAAACATAATCAAAGGTAGTATTCCTTTGACAGACAGAGTGAAAAGCAAGTTACAACGCAAAAAACGTCTGCTCAGAACACTAGCAGATAAAAAAGTAGCATTTAAAACTAGGTGGAAATTAATACTTCAAGAAGGAAGTTCACTGTTCCCCCTGATAGCAAGTATAGTGCCTCCACTCATTACAAGTTTGATCAGAAGATGAGTGAATCTTTCCGTAAATTCTTGCTTGTAGCTGCACCGCCAGAACAAAAACAGATGCTCTCTTTAGACGAGCAAATGTCTGCAATCTTAACAAGACAGGATTTGCAGCCCGAGTCTAAAGTTAAAATGTATCTTCAGATACTACAGTCATATTTAGGCCTGAAAACTAATGCCGCAAAACAAGCATCACCGTCATCAAGCGATATCGAGGGTGTCATATCAACCGCCGCCGCCGTCTCGCTACCCACAATTCCCTCCTCTGAAGCGCAGGAGCAACAGCACTCCGAGAGCCGAGTTATAAAAACTCGTAAGCAGGTCAAGCGCAGATATACAGCTTTGATATCGCCTCGTCGTTTGAGACGTAAGCATGCGTGGATATCGTTGTGGTAAGTTTTTTTTTCAATAAAACAGACACTTTTTTAAAAAATAAATAAAAATTTTATTTTGTAAGTAAATGCTGAATTACATGTAATATGGCAAATAGATCATTTGCCCACAAATCTTTACAATAATATTTGTTTACAATCTTTGGCATAGAAATGTTTCTACATCTATGAGTTAGGAAAAAAATACAATGTAGTCCACACGCTATAGATTCTGGATGTTGAATCACCACTCTGTTATATGTCCATTTCTTACTGTTTTGGTTAAGGAACACTGCAATGTCCTGTGTCGGCGGTCTTGCAAAACTGTCGAAATATTGACTTTCTCTTTTTCCTAGGAAAATGCACATCCAATGAGTACCTGGCATATTTGCCAAGTCAGTATTGATGACTAACAATGCTGGTTTTCTCGGTATTCTTGACGAATTCGTCCCTGGCACAGACACCTATCAGATGTTTTCTCGATTCACTGTCTGCTTCTAAAACCTTCAATATTTCTCTAGTGTTCATAACTAATGAGTATTGATCGGTCTTTAGTCACAGAAAGAATGTTTTCGAATTCGGCATACAAGATCACTGTTATGTTTTCGGGAAGAGGTTCTGCGAATTTCAGTTCGAATCGAACTCCACCTCGTCGTAATGAGCTGATGTGTTCGCCGACCGCGTTGTTGTCTGGAGTCAGTCGAAAGCATAAAGCACATTCCCTTCAGTATAATCCAAGAGTGATATGTCGTTTCCACAGTCTGAATTCCACTTGTTTAGTGATGTAAAAAGAGATAAGTAGGATCTGGTATAATGTCCGTTCTTATAATCGGGTGTTAGCGGTATGGAAGGGTGCTGCACACCATCAGCCGTCAGAAGTAAATAACACAGGTTGTAGTGACCAAAATTGAATGGGTTGGTTTTGAGGGAGCCATTGAAACTATCACTGGACACAATACCGGCTATTAAACGAGCGGGGATCTGGCCTAGATATATATTGTCTCTGGTAGAGTCTACCATACCTTTTGGTATTGAGAAGTAAGTAACATTAACTCTGTTAATGGGGTATACAAGAGGGTGTTTTTCAAGAACGTTCATGTGGGCTAACTGTATGCTGGGGTTAAGTTTAACTTTACGCACAAAAAGACATGCTTCACGTATTTGAATCTTCGCAGTATTGTCGAGAGACAACACACAGAACTCGGGCGAACTGCGAACCATTCTCAGGTGGAGTGATACGTTGTTAACAATATATTTGGCCTGATGGCACAAATCTAGTCTGAGACGAACCAGAAGTTCCACAGTTTTGGTTTTCGAAAAAAAAATCATACGTTGATTCATACCACTGTCAGGCTGAGAAAACATTTGCGAAACATCGGAAACATTGTCTTTTACGAACAGTTCTGTAGTGAGTTGGGATTTTTTTGCTCCTCTGTCAAAATTCAAAAGCGTTTCTAAATAAGCTCTATAGGCGTATGTGTCACTGCTAGGATTTATTAATTTGCCTTGAACGAAAAGATCTACATGTTTAAACATGGAGTGAAAAAAGTTGTTGACAACGCCTACACTCGACTGTAATTCTTTTCCGTCGCTTTGAGTTAACTGTACTTTGAGTCGCAAATAAGTTTTTCCCAGGTCCAGATATTCTTCCGATGTTCCCGGTATGGAAAATTCTATTGGCCCCGGCGTGTCCACAGAAGCTAAAGGCAAGAAAGTAATGTATGAAGATCGCTCGATGCACAGATTAGTAGCCGGCTGGGCAAACAGGTCTAGTTCGGACATCATAACTTCGGCCATCATGGAAAGATGTCCTGATATTTTTTCTTTCGATGCTTGCCGCCACTCTGACTACGGACGTTTTGCCTAATGGCCTGTCCAACTTCAGAAGCTCGATTTATAAATGATCGTTTCACGGGTGCTCCCGAAATGACATCATCGATCATATTACGACCTGCTGACAGTACTTGGCGACTGATGAACTTGGCTGCGGGCTTCAGAAGAGGAGAGAGAAATGTAAATGCAGATCTGAATATACTACCTAAGCCTTGACCTCTCTGGATCGCTGCTCCTGCAAAGTAGGGATTTCCCCCCGCTTGCACTGAGTAGTTATCAACGTACGCGTTCATTGGGGTCGAAAATGTAACTTAATTAGAGTTTTACCACCTCTGAATGGAAATAACTGACCGCTGTCTGTGCGAATTTGAATAGAAATGGATTGAATGTTTGAGAGAAGTACAGGGTAATAATCCAAATGTAAGAATTCACCACTGCTTCCGAACGGTACTACTCGCAAAAGAGGCGCTCTGATATCACCCACAATCTGGTCTTCTATCACACTACTATAAACAAAATAAGAGCCTACACCTCTATTTATATCTCTGGGAAATTTCGATCTCTCTGTTCCTTCGAAACCATCGGGCATACGCTCAAAACCGAGTAACTCACCGAGTCCTGTCTCAGGGAAGCGAAGATGCACACCGCTTTCTATTTCGAAAGAAAGAAAGCCATGGGCATTAACATAACCTTTAATTTCGGGGGCTATAAAAGTCATAACCTTTAGAATTTCGGAGATGCTATCGTAATTACCATAAGGAATTTTATATTCGCGAACATCACAAGTCGGTGGTTGTACGAACACAAGCCTCCTATCAACACACTCACTGTTAGACTTTATTGGTGGTATCACTATTTTACCTTTACTTATCCACTTTCCGATGTACTCCCCTTTGAAAGTTCTAGATTTGTCAACAACTTCACTCACTACTGCTTTGTGTACTAGTCCTAGAATTCTGGCAGTTCGTAAAGTCATACGCAACTCACAGCCATTTTTAACACGAATTGTAAATCTCACTTTGAATTCTGTCTCTTCTACTTTAAGCTCTAAATTCGTATTAAGACCACACATATGTTCAATCAATTTAGACGAATTTTCGTACTCATCGTTCAGCCTGTAAACCTCAGGGTTCCTAACTGTCGGTTCTTTCTGCAGAGTTGCAAACTCAGCCCAACCTTCGGAAATATTGTCCCATGACTTAGGTACGTGTATTTCAGCCAGTGCGACTTCCCACTTGCTCTTGAGAGGTATAGTGTCGGGTAATATAATAGTAAAATTAGATTGGGTATTCTGGGGATGGAAATCCATACACGCATTACTTGGTAGGATTAAGAAGAACATCCTTAGCCGAAACCCAACTGTTGTAGGAAGCCGGATATCCTAACCACTTAACACGCAATTGACGCTCTCCTTTCACACGTCGCTCCTTAAGTACTTTTTCAATAAGATATGTGTCGAGTGGCAACTTGTCGTGGATATAAAACATTAATCACAAATGCCTTGAATGCGTATATACCATTAAAAAAATACTCCACGAGGAGGGTTCCAAGTTGGATGACTAGTGAAGTTGCCGCATTACTTGAGCAGAAAAAGGTGGCATGGAAAAGTTACAGAACAATAAAAAGTACTGAAGCCTATAACAGCTACAAGGTGATGTGTAATAGAGCCACAGAAAAGGTTCGACAGGCAAAGGCAGTTTATGAGAAATCACTAGCAAACAGAGCAAAGAGGGGGGGATAAAGAATTCTTCACATATATAAATGTCAAGAAGAGCAGGACAAACCAGATCGGACCTTTACGTAAGGGAAAAGGGATAGTAATAAATACACCAGCTGCCGTTGCAGATGAACTCAACAGTTATTTTGCATCGATATTTACAAATGAAAAGCCTTTTGTGGCAAAGGGAAATTGTGGGAGCGAAGTTAAAAAATATGTAATTAATGATATTGAATTTTTGCAAGATTATTTAATGAAAAAACTTTCGAGCCTACAGACCAGTAAAGTTCCTGGAGTTGATGGAATATACCCTATAATCTTAAGAGAGGCGGCAAGCGAGTGCATTGAACCATTGAGGCTAATTATGCGAGCATCATTAGACTCTGGGGAGATTCCCTTGGATTGGAAAAGTGCAAATGTATCTCCCATACATAAGGGTGGCTCTAAAAGTGAAGTTGGAAATTATCGACCTGTCAGTCTGACTTCAGTAGTAGGGAAAATCATGGAGGCAATGATCAAGGTTGGAATTCAGGATCATTTGGATCGAATTGAAATTCTCAAGGATACTCAGCACGGTTTCGTAAAGGGAAAATCATGTTTAACAAATCTGGTTCGCTATTTCGAAAGGGTCATTCACGAGCTGGATTTAGGGAATAATTTCGACATTGTTTATTTAGATTTCAGCAAAGCTTTTGACTCAGTCCCACATGAGTGGTTGCTTTATAAGCTGGAACAGGTTGGAATCACTGGGAAAATCCTTAGATGGATAGAAGGATGGCTTCAGGGCAGGAGGCAGAGGGTTGTGATAAATGGCTATTCCTCAGATTGGGTTGATGTAAGAAGTGGGGTTCCCCAAGGATCAGTATTAGGACCACTGTTGTTTTTAATTTTCATAAACGACATTGATGAAGGGATAGAGGGCGTGATGTCTAAATTTGCAGATGATGTTAAAATTGGAAGAGTAGTTAATGATCACTGTCAAGCTGAGCTTCTTCAGAGAGACCTAGATAGACTTCAGGAATGGTCAGAAAAATGGCAGCTGTGCTTTAATCCAACAAAGTGTAAGGTATTACACCTGGGAAACAGTAATCCCAAAAAAACTTATTCACTTGGTGGGGTTCAACTAAACCCAGTACTGGAGGAAAGGGACTTGGGTGTTACGATACGGTCAGACATGAAATTCTCTGAGCATTGTAAACAGGTTGCAAGGGAGGCCCATGGTGTCCTATCGATGATCTATCGAACTTTTGCAAGTAGAGATAGGGACGTGATAATCCCATTATATAAGGCTTATGTTAGACCACACTTGGAATACTGTGTTCAAGTATGGAGACCGCACCTGAAGAAAGACATCGAGCTTCTTGAAAGGGTGCAAAGAAGGGTAACTCGCCTGGTGAGATCGGCAAAAGGGCGTCCTTATGAAGAAAGACTTCGAATATGTGGGTTGCAGAGTTTGGAAACTAGACACCTTAGAGGAGATTTGATTGAGGTATTTAAGGCTCTGAAAGGCATCAGTAAAATGAATGAGGACAAAATTTTCAAGATTATAAATGATGCTAGAACTAGGGGACATAAATTCAAGTTACGGGGGGAAATATTTAGATTGGACTGCAGGAAGTTCTATTTTAGCCAGCGAGTTATAAATTACTGGAATAAGTTGCCTTCATGGGTGGTAGAGGCCGACAGTTTGGGGAAATTCAAAGGTCATCTGGATAGTACTTTCGGGTAAGGGAAGCGCATAGGATGATAGGTTTAATTTCCTTTTTATTTATTTTTTACTTTATTATTATTTTTTTATTTATTAATTATTATTATTTAGTTATTTATTTATATTTGTTTTTTGTTTTTATCATTGTTTTGTTCGGATTTTTTTTTTTTTTTGGCTGGTGCAGCATAAGCCATAGGCTTTCTTGCACCATGCGGCCGTTACTAATACTAATACTAATACTAATATTAACAAGTTGTAGCTGTTGCTCATAAAAGCTACCTTCTATCGTGTCGCCTGTTTTCTCTTGTACTCTGTACACAACTGGCTTTCTTCGTTTCAATATTTGAGATATAGTAAAAACCTCACGAGTCCAGCAACCCCAGAATCCTTTGCGGAAATATGTGAACCTGTACTTAGAACGACACGATCCCCCAATTTAAATTTAGGAATCTGTTCTTTGGTTTTTTTCAAGTACAATTTCCTGTAGACATCTTCTTCATTATGCAAGTTGACATCGGCTGGTGGCATTCCTATCTCTCGATGTGGCGTTCGATTATAAGTAGACACAATGTCGGGAAGAACATGCACATATTTCTTACTTTCAGAATAAGTTACCCATTTAAATATTTTTTCTTTCAGAGTTCGAATGAAACGTTCAGCTATTGCTGCTTTTTTTCAGATCTAGTTGTGTAGAAATTAATGTTGAGAGATTTAAATAAGGCCCTAACATCTTTACTTGTAAATTCTTTTGCCCTGGTCGCTGTTAAGACTGAATGGTGTTTCTTCCTTGAAAATTGATTTGAATGCTTTTACCATCTGCTTTGATGTTTTATTTTTAAGTGTTCTCACCCAGGCGTATCTAGAAAAAGCATCTATACAGACGAGTAAATAGCACACTCCACCATTAGCATCAGACAGATTGGAAACTTCTGCTAAGTCGCACTGAAACGTATGGTGTAGTCCAGGAACTATTATTTGGTTTCTAGGAAAATTAACTCTTTGAGGTTTGTGTCTGACATAAGCAGGTTGAGATGACAAGTACTCTTTCCCGATACGTCTGGGTAATTTTGTATGTTTTTGTAATGCATTAAGACCACTAAAACTACCCACGACACGTGGATCATTGTAATCTTCTAACATTTTTTTTCTTTTCCAGACGGAGATGCACTTCTTTCAAGATGCACAAGATTACTCGTGGCGCATTTGACTGTTACTATTCAAAGAATGGGGTAAACTGGTGATAATCCCCACTAAGCTGTAATTTTTATTTATTTATTTTTTTTTTTTTTTTTTATTTATCAATAAAAACATATCTATTTGAAAACATATTGTCTGTCTTTTTTCTTAGAAAGTTGAAAATAGGTTTTAATTTTCCATTAATAAATAACCTTTTTTAAAAATTCAGAAGTTACTTTTAGGAAAGAAAAAAGACATAAAATGATTTCAAATATAGATTAAACAAAAAAAAAAATTCAAAGTTACGGATAGAATCTGAAGATGGAGATACCATATCACGAAGACGGTAAATAAATAAATATACACATCAATACATTTTACTTTTCAGTTTTTTTTTTCCAAGATAGACTCTAAACATAGGGATACAAATTCAACTCGCAGAGGAACTATCACAAATAGTTATAGGTAAAAATATATACATATAAATTTAACCATCAAAAAAAAAAAAAAAAAAAACACACACACATAACATTAAACAAAACCACATAAAATGAAATACTTAATTTCAGATTTTCAACTTACAGAATGACCTGGTAGATGGAGCTACATCTTGCAAAGCCACGGAAATATATTTAAACGTCGAACTCATAGCTATTGGAAAAAATATATATTTAAACATCTTAAATAAAATCTTTAATTTCAGATTTTCAACTTTCAGAATGACCTGGTAGATGGCGCCACAGTTTCTTGGTAGTTACGATGTTATGACAGTCTCAGTGCTTTTGGTAAAAAAAAAAATTTAAACATCAAAGCAACTTAAAGAAAATACTTAATTTC
This sequence comes from Mastigoproctus giganteus, assembly GCF_048544385.1. Classification (NCBI taxonomy): domain Eukaryota; kingdom Metazoa; phylum Arthropoda; class Arachnida; order Uropygi; family Thelyphonidae; genus Mastigoproctus; species Mastigoproctus giganteus. The sequence continues at coordinate 174,261,509 of NC_143587.1, read as the reverse complement.
AGATTTTTCAACTGTCAGAATGACTCGCTAGATGGCAACACAGTATCTAGGTCTTCCGATGTCAAGGTAATCTCCGCTCAAGAAGTATTGTGACCCCAAGTATCAGTATGTGGGAAAAAAATATATATATTTAAATAAAATCCTTAATTTCAGATTTCAGCTTTCAGAATGACTCGCTAGATGGCGCCACAGTTTCTTGGTTGTTACGATGTCGTGGCAATCTCCGTTCAAGAAGTATTGTGACACCAAATATCCGTATGTGAGAAAAAAAAATATATATATATATATATTTAAATAAAATTCTTAATTTCAGATTTCAGCTTTCAGAATGACTTCCTAGATGGCCCACAGTTTCTTGGTTGTTATGATGTCGTGGCAATCTCCGTTCAAGAAGTATTGTGACCCCAAGTATCCGTATGGGGGAAAAAATATATATATATATATATATTTAAATAAAATCCTTAATTTCAGATTTCAGCTTTCAGAATGACACACTAGATGGCGACACAGTATCTGGGTCTTCCAATGTCAAGGTAATCTCCATGAACTAACTGTTATGACCCCAAATACACGTATGTGGAAAAAAAAATATATATATATTTAAATAAAATTTTTAATTTCAGATTTTCAGCTTTCAGATTGCTTCCACAGATGACGCCACATCTTGCAAAGTCACGGAAATATATTTAAATGGCAAAGTCATAGCTGCCTAGGAAAAAAAATATATACGTATATTTAAACACCTTAAATAAAATAAAATCTTTAATTTCAGCTTTCAGAATAACTCAACAGATGGCGACACTGTTTCGGGGTCTTCTGTTGTCGTAATCTCCGTGCACTAAGTGTTGTGGCCCCCGTGTGTGTGTGTGTGTGTGTGTGTGTGTGCGTGCACGAACCCACGATCCATTGTGAACACGGTAGCTTGAAAAACCAACACGGCAAAAACAGACGATTCCTACGGCAGCAAGCGACCAGAAATCACAGGCAGACTCAGAGCCATACTCGGTTTATACCCCCAGACCAATCAGAACATCGGTTCATATCCCCCTCCAATCAAAACAAGGAGAAATACAACTTCCTACGTCACACTCACACCACTCTTAACTATAACAGCTACATTTACACATATCATTATAACTGAAAGGATAACCGTGGGGATAAGCACGGAACCACCAGTAGCAACAACATGGGTTCGAGCCTAGGTAAAGCAAAAATAAAATTTATATATTTAATTTAATGTCGAAAATAAGTGGCGCCATCTAGCGGGCGAAATAAGAACTAAAATATTTTTTCCTCCGACTCCACAACTATGCCTCGGCGCAACAGCTAAACCTAAACCTCAGCTCGCCTCACCGGCACACGCTCAAAACCGAAACGGCAAAACAAACGACCGAGGCGCCAGCAAGCACCAAAGTTCACACCAAAATTCATAGAACTGTACTCGGTTGGAACCCCAACCTTAACCACTATGGTCACCATGAGGCTCACAACGAGGACATAGGGAAGTTCACCGATATAACAGGGCAGCCGCGTTATATCGGTGCCGTACTGGGTGCTTCCGAACTGTGAGTAATCTTGGACCATGTCAGAGGCCCGTATTTTACCGATTAAGTGCAAAACTGCCAAATGATGACGATGTTTGTGTTCCCCCACCACTCAAACTTTCCATGTTGTTATGCAAACTTTTCCCTAGTGTACAACACACCATATCAGTTGTCACTATTGTTTCTTGCCCTGCTAGAAACGTCACAGGGAATTAGTCCCACTCCTCTAGGTAAATCTTAACTGTTGGCTGCTCCCCCTCCCATCTGAACACATGGGGGTCAGCCGAAATTTTTGCTGACGAATTGCTCAGCCCCTGTTTCACTTAGAAATACACAACAGGTGTCAATCTCCACCGAGCTACGGGCTTTATAATAGGAAACCCACGAAACTTCGCCAAACTGAAAAGTCTCGAAAATCCGGATTTTACTCAACATGGAGGCAAAGCCTGAAAACACCAAGGACATTACGTACCTGAATCCCAACGATGACTCCATCATCAGAGAAAACCAGGATGAAGCGGTGGACCCTCACTCTGGAGCCCCCACAGACTGGCAAGAGGAAATATATAAAGCCAACAGTGCTCAAGTTGGAGCGGGTGACGTGCTCACAAACCGAACTGAAAGAACCGAAAGAAATCCAAGATAACCAGCCAAGCCAAGAGAGATGCTAGGACGATAAACAACCGGAACCCTCTCTCTGCTGAAGGGCACTGTTCTCGAGAAGGCGATGTTCCTCAAGGCTGCCCTTGAAACCCTCCAGTGAAGTTATAAAGACCCACTTTATATAAGAATTATCAGATGATCTGAAATCGAAAAGAATAAAAACAATCAGAAAAATGAGGAATCCGGGAATCGTCATAGAGACGGAAACCATCGAAGAACCAGCCAGATTATGACTAACCCCAAAATAACAACTATAGGATTGAAGGCGGTATCACCGAAGAAAAAAAGACCGTACATCAACATATACGACCTGAATAGCAAAGTATGCCAGAGGAACTGACCTCTGAAGATATACTTCAGAAACCAGCAGAGGTCCTTCCCAAATACCACCATGAAAAACTGGTCACACCGAGATATGCGATTAAACCCATGACAGGAAACTTCAAGAATTGGGTCATGGAACTTAGCCCCGAGGCATCGCAAGTCCTTGCCAAGCAAACAAGGATCTTTGTAAACTGGAGAAGCCATAGATTTCACAAACACATCGTGGTCTCCAAATGTTATAGGTGCTGCAAGTTTGGCCACACCACCCTATTTGCAGCCAATCAGTCCAGACATGTGGCCGCTGTGGCGAAAAAGGCCACGACTACAAGGACTGCCCTAAGAAAGATGAACAACCAATATGCACCAACTGCAAAGGCCAAAAACTCGATGCAGAGCACTCAGTAAGAGATAACAAATATCCCGTCTACATAAAAATAGAGTATGAACCAATCCAGAATCGACTATTGCAGCACACCCTAATGAATACAACACCACGATTGTCAAATTCTTCCAACACAACGCACAAAAACCTAATAGACCAAATCAGGCTCAAAGCTGATGAAGTAAATGCTGACATCATCATCCTACAGGAACCATATACCCACTCCAGACTGGTCAGGAGGGATATCCCCTAAAATACAAAATAATACAGAGAGAGAGGAAACAACTCCATGGGCTGCAATTCTCATAACAAACCCGGATATAACAGCCACCAAAGTCTCACATCTATGCACAGCTTGGGTGACCTGCGCAGAAGTTATAACTGCAATCGGCGACTTGTACATAATCTCCCTTTACTTCAGGACTGGAGAAGACATCACTACAGCCACCAGATACCCGGACTATGTCACCAATACGCTCCAAGGAGAAAAAAATATCATCGGAGCGAATGCTAATTGCAGATCCCCGGCCTGGTACAGCCACACACCTGACAGGCAGGGCACCAGTAATGGACAGCGACTGGAGGAGTTCATTGCAAGCGCTTCCATTGCTGTACTAAACAAGCCAAACGAGTTGCTGACATTTTGTAATCTGAGATGGGAAGCGACCATTGATGTCTCCCTCGCCACTCGAAATATAGCGGGTAACATTTCTGATTGCACGGTACAGGATGCCTGGACCACGTCTGACCACAGGGTCCTCACCTTCCAACTCAGTAGGAACCTCCACAGGTAGCCAACAGCTGGACGGATGCTCCACGGCTACGCGCTCCATTCTGCAAACTGGGATGTATTTAAGGAGACGCTAACTGTTAACAAAAACAGTAGAACAATGGACCTAGAAAACGTCAGAAGCTCAGATGAATTACTAAGGACAATCACAGATATCATCGCCGATTCTGCCAACACTGCAATAAAAAGAAAACGAACTACACCTGGCGCTATACCATGGTTGACCCATGAGTTGCAAGGACTCCGGAAAGAAGTCCAAAACAGGAAGAAAAACTTCCAAACAGCCAGACGGACTTGGTCCGCACAGGAAGTGGAGACACTCAGGAAACTCTATAGAGAGGCACGGAACTTATACACTGCTCTCATACCGAAAAACAAACCAGAATCATGGGAACGACTTGTGACTAACACGGGAAATATTAATCCCTGGGGCGCCGTTTATAAAATCGTCACGAACCATCTCCCCAGAGGGGAGGTAATAACAAGCACGATCACCCCAGAAGGTGTTGCAACATGTTCCTGGGACGCATCAACAAATAAATTCCTGGATACTGCCTTCCGCCCTCGTGTGGTCCCACAAACAGACGAACAGATTAGGACATGTCGGAAAAACGACGCTTATCGAACTGACGATATGGAGCCACAATTTTCTAAAGTGGAGCTTTTGCAGGCTGCATCACATATAACTTTAAGAAAATGTCCAGGCCCGGACTTCCTGGAGCTGGAGATCATTAAGAGGGTCACTGAAACTGACCCTGATCTATTGCTCCAACTGTTCAACCGATGCATGCTAAACGGATCCTTCCCACTCGACTGAAAATAGCCATTGTAAAACTAATAATCAAATATCCAAACAAACCACCTGAACAACCATCTTCATACAGACCAATCGCCCGTCTCATCGTCTGCAGTAAACTTTTTGAAAGATTACTACTAGAAAGAATCCAACACTACTACCAACTAGCAAACCGACCTACACCCACCCAATATGGATTCCGACAAGGTCGCTCCACTGTTGACGCCCATCAAAGCCTAAACACACAAGCATAGGAGTAGGATAAAAAATACCTCCTGGCTATTTCCATAGATTTTGCCGGGGCGTTTGACACCCTATGGTGGCCGAGCGCCATGGGGCTGCTCCGGGAGGCCAGGGTCCTCGGAAACCTGCACAACGTTATCCAGAGCTACCTCACCGAGAGAATGATCATCGTCGACACCCCCTACAAGGCAATACAGAGACAAAGCCACAGAGGCTCCCCACAAAGCTCACTGCTGGGACCAACTATGTGGAACTTGCTGATGGACGATTTCCGGAACAATGACCCCGAGGAAGTTCGTTCTTAGGCTTTCGCGGACGACCTTGTCTTGACAATTGCAGCCAACTCGCTGCAGACTACACCTGCAGACCCAAGCAAACCGCGCCATACAAACCCTCCAAAACTGGGTTGGACTTCACTTGCTCCAAATCTCACCCACTAAAACTAATTCCATACTCCACAAGGGAATGCTGGATATGGGCAGACCTCCCCAGTTGAAAATAAGCAATACAACCATCCGATTCAGCAAAGAACTCAAATATCTGGTAGTCATACTCGAGACGCAACTGTTATTTAAACCACACCTCAACCACCTGAGAAGGAAGATATGCTCTGCACTGCCCTGGTTAAAAGAATCGCCCGGCAAGACTGGGAATTAAACCAACGCACAATGAGGCTATACTATAAGGCAGCACTTCTGCCAATAGCAACATATGCAGCGGGTGCATGGTATAAAAATGCCGACACTGCTGTCAACCTAAGGATCCGGGATTCAAACCCACAAAACTATGCTACTGCCCACTACCTATGCCTGCAGCACGGTGAGCACACCCGCACTACAGATTATCGCAGGAACTGTCCCCCTCGACCTTGAGGTGGTTAAAAGTGGCATATTCTATGAGCTCACCAGGGGTCCAGCCCGCAAACAACCACGCTGCAGAAAAAAGAAGGCTCAAGACTCACCTGCTGCAGGTGTGGCAGGAACGCTAGGATGCCTCCACAAAGGGCAAATTACCAAAAAACTCCTCCCCAAAGTTGACAGATTTCAGCCGAAGACACCAACCTGGTACTTATCTGGCTTGTTCACAACCTACCTATTAACAGGACATGATGCCATCGAGGCCAAGTTGACCTCACTTGGAATTACAGATGATTCAAACTGTACCTGCGGCGAGCAAGAAACCTGGCAGCACCTTATACTGGTGGCAGTATGACTGCCACAAATATGATGACATCCGCTGCCAAATGGTCACAAGAATACAATACTGTCCCAAAGACCAAGAACAACGTCTCTTAGAAGGCAAGGAGACATACATCACTTTTTCTGAATATTCACAGGAACTATTCGCGAGACGCCGAACGCTGCAACCCCAACAAGCGAACCAAACAACTTAACCAAGAGGAATAGGAAAACCCAACACAAGGATCTGGACAAATCTGAGGCAAGGAACAACCACAAACAAAACGCTCAATTGGTTTAACTACAAAAAATGGCACGTGGACTAAGACTCACCCTTCCGGAGAACAGAATCCTAGCCACAACAAGAGATTGACTAACTGGACACTAAAACGACGCACAACTCCATGCTTAACTGAAGAGACAACATGGACGTGGAACCAGGCCACATGAATGACATAGGACCGGACTGCTACACACTAAGCCTGGACTATGCAGCTTGCTGCCAATAGCCGTATTGGCGACCTGAATCGAGCACTCTAGCCCGTTTCACTTTAAACCGCACTCCCCGAGAGGGGGGGGCAGACAGCCTCCTGGCTCTCCCTTCTCCCGCCGATGTCTGCGCGGTAGCACAGTGGTATCGTCACCGTCCTCCCCACACCGGGTGGAAAAGGCCTGGGTTCGAATCCCCTCAATGACGCGAGGAACTTTAATGGGCTTTTTTCACTCCGCGGCTGGGTTAGTCGGCCTCAGGCGTAGAGAGCAAGGTTTTTCTCCCAAGTAACTGGGGTTTTTTCGTCCAGCAAAACTGCAAATCGACCATAGAACATACGCCATTTACAGACACAAATACGGGTTAATGTATTTAATTACGGGCAACCCTAAAATAATATATATATATTTTTTTCTCCTGCCAATCCTCGCTTCTCCTGGTTGGGCATCCCTACTGATCATCTGGGGAAATCATCTCTATCGTCTTTCTTCTGCCTTTACCCCCCCCCCCCCCAGTCTTCCGCTATCCACTCTATCTGCACACAAGCGAATGCCCCACACAAATTACATCTAATCTCGACCAAATTTAGAGTTTCGTCCAATCTCGGCCTATTCATTTCAAGGGACATCCCAATGCAATCGATATATATTTTTTATTTTTTTATTTGTGATTATTTATTTTATTTATTTATTTATTTTTTTTTTAGACCCTAGCCGCTGAAATCTCAGGAAATTAGGCGGCAGGACCTGCCAGAGTACATACTTAAAATACTGGTTTACCTGGTCTGCCTCCAAGGGACGAAGTGTGGGCAACGTTGAGCGTGAGTAGGAAACCAGCGGCTAAATGGCCAGAGGAACAACGGTACATGACATTACTCATTTACAATATCCATACACTTTTAAATCATTAGCATTTTTTACCATTAGTAGAGGCATTTGATGCAAGAAAGCAAGCTTATGCAGCATCAGCCAAAAAAAAAAAAAAAAAACCACTTCCACTTCACGCCTCTGTTCGTTCAAAATACCTGTCGAACTGAGCCTTAAACTTATTTAGGCTATCAACTTCCACGACAAGGGATGGAAGTCTGTTCCACCAACCAACCACCCGCTGGCTAAAGGCAAATTTCCGCACGTCTATCCTACATCTGTCTTTCCTCAATTTGAATTTATGCCCTCTCAGGTGATTATTCTGAGCGAGGGAAAGAATCCCATCAGCATTGAGCATCCTCAAACCATTCAAGGCCTTATACACCTCTATCAGATCACCTCGCTGGTGCCTAGTCTCCAGAGACACTGTAATTTGCAAAACTTAAGCCTTTCTTCGTAAGAGCACCCCTTTGTTCCATTCACTAATCTTGTTGCCCTTCTCTGTACTCGTTCCAGCAGCTCTACATCCTTCTTGAAATGAGGCCTCCAGACGTATACACAGTACTCTAGGTGTGGCCAGACCATTGCCTTATACAAGGGAATAATAACCTCCTTACTCCTGCTGGAAAAATTCCTGTATATCATTTATTGGATGATTGTTTTCTACATCAGCATGTTCGTGAGGCAACAAGAGGGAGCAATACTCTTGATCTGATTATCAGTAGTGATTCTTCATGCATTAAGAACCTACAGATAAATGAACCACTAGGTGGCAGTAATCACAGGATTTACTACCATCCAGGTAAAGGGAAGGGTTTTTGTTTTCGTAAAGGCGACTATGATGGTCTGAGACAGTATTTAAATTCTATACAGTGGGACCAACTGATGATGTTACCAATAGCAAACTCAAAATGGGAAGCATTCAAGGAACTAATCTTGGTGGCTACCAGGCTTTACATACCAATTAAGAAATATTGTTCAAGGTTTAGGCCTAAATGGTTGTCAGATGGACTAATGAGACATGTGGCAGAGAAAAAAAATGCATGGGATACATACAAATTAATGGGTGACATGGAAGCCTATGATAGATATAAGTTGGTCTGTAACCAAGTCACAAAGGAGATTAGGCAGGCAAAGGCAGACTACGAAAAATCCTTGGCAAAGGATGCAAAGAAAAACAGAAAGGAGTTCTTTACATACTTGAACTCGAGAAGGAAAGGATGAATCAGATTGGTCCACTGGATATTGATGGTTCAACAGTTGAGGATCCTGCTCAGGTGGCTAACAATCTAAACGAGTATTTTGCATCTACATTCACGCATGAGGAGTTATTCAGGAAGCAGAATGATGTAGGTAAAGTAAACATTGGCAGTGAGCTGGATGATTTTGTAATAACTGAGAGGAAAGTGCAGGAGAGATTGTTGAGGATAAACATAAAAAAGGCACCTGGGGTGGATGGGATCTATCCAGTTATATTAAAGGAGGCAGCAAAGGAAGTATGCAAACCCCTAGCCATAATTATGAGAGCTTCTTTGGACTCAGGGGAGGTACCCATAGACTGGAGATGTGCAAATGTAACCCCAATTCACAAAGGAGGATCAAAGGCTGACACAAGTAATTATAGACCTGTTAGTTTAACTTCTGTTCCAGGTAAATTAATGGAGGCACTGGTTAAAGAAGCACTGCAGGATCATCTAGACAAGAATTCAGTTATAGCTCAGACGCAGCATGGTTTTGTTACGGGCAGGTCTTGCCTGACCAATTTGATTGAATACTATGATGTAGTCACAAAAGAACTGGATGCAGGGAATAATTTTGATATTATATATTTGGATCTTAGAAAGGCTTTTGATACTGTTGCACATGGAAGACTGCTGCACAAATTGGAGCAGTGTGGCATTGGAGGCAAATTGCTGCTATGGATAAGGGGATGGTTGAGTGGTAGAAGACAGAGAGTGGTAATCAATGGACACTGCTCAACGTGGACTAATGTTATTAGTGGAGTTCCTCAAGGTTCAATGTTGGGTCCATTGTTGTTTTCGGTGTTTATGAATGATATTTATGATGGGATATAAAGTTTAATGTCTAAGTTTGCAGATGATACAAAGGTTGGCAGGGTCATTAAGGACACTACTGACGCTATGCTGCTGCAACAGGATCTGGAAAGGTTGAACAGATGGGCTGAGGGGTGGCAAATGAAGTTTAACATTGACAAATGTAAAGTACTACATATGGGTAACAGTAACCCCAGAGCAATGTATCAACTCTGCGGTACTACACTGACAGTGGTGGAGAATGAAAAGGACCTGAGGTTAATTGTGCAGGCAGATATGAAGTTCTCTGAGCAGTGCAGACGAGCTGCAAGAGTAGCTCATGGTGTCTTGTCAATGATATACAGGAGTTTTTCTAGCAGGGATAAGGAGGTGATTATTCCCTTGTATAAGGCAATGGTTAGGCCACATCTTGAGTACTGTATACAGGTCTGGAGGCCTCATTTCAAGAAGGATGTAGAACTGCTGGAACGGGTACAGAGAAGGGCTACAATATTAGTAAATGGAACAAAGGGTTGCTCTTACGAAGAAAGGCTTAAGTTTTGCAAATTACAGAGTCTGGAGACTAGGCACCGGCGAGGTGATCTGATAGAGGTGTATAAGGCTTTGAATGGTTTGAGCATGCTCAATGCCAATGGGATTCTTCATCTTTCTCAGAATAATCACCTCAGAGGGCATAAATTCAAATTGAGGAAGGACGGATGTCGGATAGATGTGCGGAAATTTGCCTTTGGCCAGCGGGTGGTTAGTTGGTGGAACCGACTTCCATCACTTGTTGTTGAAGTTGATAGCCTAAACAAATTTAAAGCTCAACTGGACAGGTATTTCGAACGAACGGAGGGGTGAAATGGGAGAGGGTTTTTTTTTTGTTTTTTTTTTTTGGCTGATGCTGAATAAGCTTGCTTTCTTGCATCATATGCCTCTACTAATGCTAATGCTAATGCTAATGCTAATCATTGACAATACTCCATGAGCTACTCTTGCAGCCCGTCTGCACTGCTCAGAGAACTTCATATCTGCCTGCACAACCACCCCCAAGTCCCTTTCATTCTCTACCACTGTCTCTGGCCTTTCCAGTGAACTTGTTCACGTACAATGAAAGCAACGCGGAGATGGGGAAATCCGCTGGTGCAGTTTGAATTCACCATAATTTACACCTTACATATTTTCCAGCTGTCTTGCTATTTGCTGGATTAATGGTGAAGTTGAGGAGGTTTTGTGGCCTGGGTATCCCTTAGAAGAGTGGTACAGTAGACCAGTTCTAATGACCCCTCGAGGTCGAGAGGTAAGCCACCAGCGAAGACCTGGAGGTCATGAGTGCTCACTGTGCGGCGGGCACGGGAGGTGACGAGGAGTATGGAGCCTTGATTGGCATCCAGCGTCCTTCTGTTGGTGGCAGTGGTAGCTTTCGTATACCAGATTCCAGAAGCACATGTTATTATCGGTGTGAAAGCAGTTGTGGAGAATAAAGTTAAGGTCTTCCGGTGGAGCTCCCTGTCACGACGTGAGACCCTGGCAACCTGGGCTGCATAATTTCGTTCTTTTTTCCTGAGGTATTCGAGTATAAATCCCAGGTACTTTAATTCTGTTGAGAACTTGATAGTTGTTCCATTGATTCTGATCATGCGGTTTACATGTTGTACTTAACAATTACAAAAATACGTAACAGAAGCTTATTTTACTGTTGTAAAACGAGCTTCTCTTTAAGCGTGGTCACGCGCTATGTTTATGTAACACGACCACGCTGTACCATTCTTGACTTCCATACGTAACGTATTTAATTAAATAACCTAAATGAAACAAGGCATATTATTTTAAGATTCTATATCTATATAATATCGCTGTAGATACACCATAGACAACTTTTAAAGAAAACCTACGACTGTAGTATGAAATGAAGCCACCTATCAAAAACCAACTAGCTTGGAAACGGTCCGTCTGGATGATGGCACCCAACGAATAAATAACAATAATTTTCTCTATCAGTGAACTGTTACTTATTCGAGGAAGTGCAATACATGGAAACTCGATGTGAAGGAACTACAGGAACTCACATCTGGTGTGTATGGGCTTGGCAAACCCTGGTCCTCAGATGGATAGCATCATTCTTCTCTTTCTTGGTGATTCCTTTCTACTTCTCACTCTCTCTCTCTCTCTCTCGCTCAAGATAACCCGGGAATTCTTTTTTTTTTTTTTTTTTTGGCTTTTGCACCATAAGCCTCAGGCTTCCTTGCACCATAGGGCTAATAATAATAATAATAATAATGAGATTCAGATGAAATTATGCATTTCACACTACGATCGTAGTTTTTTAAGAGTTGTCTATTAGCATTAGCATTAGCAGAGGCATATGATGCAAATACCTGTAAAGCTCAGGCTTAAATTTATTTAGGCTATCAACATCCACAACAAATGATGGAAGTCTATTCCACCAACAAACTACTCGCTAGCTAAAGGCAAACTACCACACATTTATCCAGCAACTGTCTTTCCTCAATTTGAATTTGTGCCATCTCAGGTAATTATTCTGAGCAAAGGGAAGACTCCCATCAGAAGTGAGCATGCTCACACCACTCAAGGTGTATACAACTCAATCAGATCACCTCGCAGGTGCCTAGTCTCCAGACACTGTAATTTGCAAAACTTAAGGTTTACTTCATAAGAGCAACCCTTTTTTCCATTCAGTAATCTTGTTGCCCTTCTTTGTACTCGTTCCAACAGCTCAATTAAAATGAGGCCTCCAGACCTGTGTAGAGTACTCAAGGTGTGGCCTGACCATTGCCTTATACAAGAGGATAATCACCTCCTTATCTCTGCTAGAAAATTCCGTGTATACTATTGACAAGACACCATGAACTGCACTTGCAGACCGCCTGCACTGCTCAAAAAACTTCATATCAGCCTGCACAATTACCCCCAGGTCCTTTTCGTTCTCTACCACTGTCGGTGTAGTACCACAGTGTTGATACGTTACTCTGGGATTACTGCTTTCCATATGTAGTACTTTAAATTCGTGAATGTTAAACTTCATTTGCCACCTTTCAGCCCATCTGCTCAACTTTTCTAGATACTGTTGCAGCAGTGTACTGATAATGACAGTACACTGTTGCAGCAGTGTACTGTCATTATCATCCTACCAACCCTTTGTATTGTCTGCAATCTTGGACATCAAGCCTGATATACCATCACAAATATCATTTATAATTACAGAAAACAACAATGGACCCAACAGTGAACCCTGAGGGACATCCACTAATAACTTTAGTCCACGAAGAGCAGTGGCCATTGATTACGACTCTGTCTTTCCCACTCAACCATTCCTTTTTCCATAGCAGCAATTTGCCTCCAATGCCACACTGCTCCAATTTGTGGAGCAGTCTTCCATGTGCAACAGTATCAAAGGCTTTTCTAAGATCCAAATATATGATATCAAAGTTATTGTTTGCATCCAGTTCCTTTGTGACATCATAGTATCCAATGAAATTAGTCAGACAAGACTTCCCCTTAACAAACCCAATGTTAGTTAGTCTCATGCTTAGATAGCAAAGTTTCCCCCAGAAACTAGGGTTTTTACGTCCAGTAAAACAGGCAATTCGACCAGGGAACACACGCAATTTACAGATACGTAATAATACACATACGGGCATATATAAGAAAGTATGGGTGGCCCTAATATAATAATTTGAATTTTGAATTTGAAATTCATGCTTAACAGCAGCAACATTAATTGCATGAATTGCCTGAAGGCCAGAAAGATATGATAAAAATGCGTTTCCAGTTAAGTCTCTCCTGATCCATTCGTTGGAAATTTTCTTCGTTCCACTGAAACTATTTTTAAATGTTCGATGTCAAGCGAAACATACGCCTTGAATTTATTCACTTCAATATACTCTCTGTAATTTTCAAGTCGACTCGCGAAAGTGCTCATGGAGTGACGATAATGAGTGTAACTAGACAGAATGCGCTGGTCCCAAAGGAACTAGTAGTTGTTGGTGACTCTATTATCAGGGAAACGGGGAACATGCTTTGAAAAAAGGATAGGTGGAACACGACCAGGGTATGTCTGCCAGGGGCAAAGGTTGATGACATTGTGGAGCAGATATCATCTCTTAACGGCACAAAAGGTGATATAGTTGTACACGTTGGCACTAATAATATTAAGAGTAGGAGACCGGCAGAATTACTTAACAAGTACAGGTCACTGTTGAACAAAAGCCGAGAATTAGGGTTGAATTTGAAAGTGTCTGCAATTCTGCCCAGACACGATAGGAGGGAGTATATGATGAGAGCCTTGTCGATCAATTCGGCCCTGGAAAGATTGTGCAATGCTCAAGGGGTAGAATTGTTTTCAGACTGGACTGTACTTGTTAGCAGGAGAGATTGCTTCACAGGGATGGGATACACTTAAATAGAAAGGGTGCAAGAATATTTGCTGATGCTATCGAGGCAGTGTTAGGTGGGTCGGAAAACTGCTAGCTTGGGGGGGGGGGACAAAGACGAATAGATTAACAGTAGCCACTGGCAGAGGTGAAAGAGATTCTTGCACTGATTCTATTGGAATTAGCAGCAGCCTGGAAAATAAGATGCAGGATATTTCAGAGACTGCTGGGAGTCATTGCGGTACAATAAACACATGGGTTGTGTTAGGGTAGCTAAGAATAGAAATAGGTGCAGGTATACCTGCGTGTACACCAATGCTAGGAGTTTAGTAAATAAATTTGATGAATTTGAGGTATTGCTCAAAACATCAAAGTCAAATATTGTTGGGATATCAGAGACGTGGTGTCACACAGATATAAGGAATGCAGAACTGGAATTTGGGGAGTACAACGTCTACAGAAAGGATAGATTGGATAGGAAGGGAGGAGGGGTTATGCTATTAGTTAAGAAATACATAAAATCCAAGGAAGTGAAGCCAGTGGACACCGCTGGACAGTGCATGTCGAGTCAGTTTGGTGTGACCTAAGCATTGGGAGATCAAAATTGAGAGTCGGAGTGTGCTATAGGCCTTATGACTCTGATGAGTATAATGAGAAACTGTACAGGGAAATAGAGTGGGTCAGTAAATCAGAGAGTCTTATAATGGGAGATTTTAATTTCCCAGATATTGATTGGAATTTGGGGGCTGGACACTCACACAATAGCAAGGCTTTTGTGGATTTATTGGATGATTGTTTTCTACATCAGCATGGTCGGGAGGCAACTAGAGGGAGGAATACTCTTGATTTGATTATCAGCAGTGATTTTTCATGCATTAAGAATCTGCAGATAAATGAACCACTAGGTGGCAGTGATCACAGTGTGCTGAAGTGGGATTTACTCAAAAGAGGTAACTACCATTAGGGGTTAAGGGAACTGTTATTGCTTTCGTAAAGGGGACTACGATGGACTGAGACAGTATTTAAATTCTATACAGTGGGACCAACTGATGATGTTACCAACAGCAAATGCAAAATGGGAAGCATTCAAAGAATTGACCTTGGAAACTACTAGGTTTTACATACCAACTATAGAAATATTGTTCAAGGGTTAGACCTAAATCGATGTCAGATGAACTGATGAGGCATATGGCAGAGAAGAAAAATGCATGGAATACATATAAATTAACATGTGACCCAGAAGCCTATGATAGATATAAGTCGATCTGTAACCAAGTTACAGGCGCATTATAGCCTTAGTTGCTGATGCGCCAATAAAACTAAACTAAATCAATCAAGTTACAAAGGAGGTTAGGTAGGCGAAGGCAGATTACAAGAAATCTTTGGCAAAGGATGCAAAGAAAAACAACAAAGAGTTCTTTACTTGTGTAAACTCTAGAAGGAAGGGGATGAATCAGATTGGTCCACTTGATATCGATGGGTCAACTGTTGATGATCCTGCTCAGGTAGCTAACAAACTAAATGAATATTTTGCACCGACATTCACACATGAGGAGTTATTCAGCGAGGGGAATGCCAGAGGTGTATTGAACTCTAGCAGTAAGCTGGAGAATCTTGTAATAACTGAGAGTAAAATGGAGGAGAAATTGTTGAAGATAAACACAAGAAAGGCACCCGGGGTGGATGGGATCTATCCAGTTATATTAAAGGAGGCAGCAGAGGAAGTAAGCAAACCCTTAGCCATAATTATGAGAGCTTCCTTGGACTCAGGGGAGGTACCCACAGACTGGAGATGTGCAAATGTGACCCCAATTCACAAAGGAGGATCAAAGGCTGACAGAAGTAATTATAGACCTGTGAGTTTAATTTCTGTTCCAGGAAAATTAATGAAGGTATTAGTTAAAGAGGCACTGCAGGATCAATTAGACAAGACTTCAGTTATAGCTCGGACACAGCATGGTTTTGTTAAGGGGAAGTCTTGCCTGACCAATTTGATTGGATGCTATGATGCAGTCACAAAGGAACTGGATGCAGGGAATAATTTTGATATTATATACTTGGATCTTAGAAAGGCTTTTGATACTGTTGCACATGGAAGACTGCTGCACAAATTGGAGCAGTGTGACATTGGAGGAAAATTGCTTCTATGGATAAAGGGATGGTTGACTGCGAGAAGACAGAGAGCGGTAATTAATGGACACTGCTCGGCGTGGACTAATGTTATTAGTGGAGTCCCTCAGGGCTCAGTGTTGGGTCCATTATTGTTTTCTGTATTCATAAATAATATTGATGATGGTATATCAAGCTTAATGTCGAAGTTTGCAGACGATACAAAGGTAGGCAGGGTTGTCAAGGACACTACTGACACTATACTGCTGCAACAGGATCTGGAAAGGTTGAGCAGATGGGCTGAGAGGTGGCAAATGAAGTTTAACATTGACAAATGGAAAGTATTACCCATGGGAACAGCAACCCCAGAGCTACGTATCAACTCTGTGGCAATACACTGACAGTGGTAGAGAATGAAAGGGACCTGGGGGTGGTTGTTCAGGCAGATATGAAGTTCTCTGAGCAGTGCAGACGGGCTGCAAGAGTAGCTCATGGTGTATTGTCAATGATATATAGGAATTTTCTAGCAGGGATAAGGAGGTGATTATTTCCTTGTATAAGGCAATGGTCTGGCCACACGTAGAGTACTGTATACAGGTCTGGAGGCCTAATTTCAAGAAGGATGTAGAGCTACTCAAACGAGTACAGAGAAAGGCACCAAGATAAGTGAATGGGACAAAGGGGTGCTCTTAAGAAGAAAGGCTTAAGTGTTGCAAATTACAGTGTCTGGAGACTAGGCACCAGCGAGGTGATCTGATAGAGGTGTATAAAGCCTTGAATGGTTTGAGCATGCTCAAAGCTAATGGGATTCTTCCTCTTGCTCAGAATAATCACCTGAGAGAGCATAAATTCAAATTGAGGAAAGACAGATGTAGGATAGACGTGCGGAAATTTGCCTTTAGCCAGCGGGTGGTTGGTTGGTGGAACAGACTTCCATCCCTTGTCGTGGAAGGTGATAGCCTAAATAAGTTTAAGGCTCAGCTGGATAGGTATTTTGAACGAACAGAGGGGTGAAGTGGAAGTGGTTTTTTTTTTTTTTTTTTTTTGGCTGATGCTGCGTAATCTTGCTTTCTTGCATCAAATGCCTCTACTAATGCTAATGCTAGACATTTAGAGCTGTAGGCTCGTTGCTAGAAATGCGGAAAAGACGCAGATAATATTATTTAGATCATTTGTGCGCGGGGTAATATATAGTAGAACCAGGAACGGAGCTCTGTTCGACAGAATGAGGCGCTGTGTCCCTGTTCAACAAAACCGTTTGAACATGCTTGTGGCCAGTGTTGACTGAACATTGGCTGTCTCCAAGAATCGTCCGTGAATAACCAATCTATCTGTTCTAATATCTTTTCTAGTTATCATTATTTTTCTGTATGCAATTGGTGTTTTATATGTACATTGTCCTACGGAATCTTCAGTTCTGAGACCAGTACCCTAGAAGGGTTATTTTTGTTTTAGTAGTGGCAAGTGATGGAGAAAAGCAAATTTATATAGCATCAGCCGAAAAAAAAAAAAAAATCCTATTTATTCACTTCAATGATTTATCTAATCTTGTATTTTTGAGCTATCCACTTACACAACCACAGGTGGAATTTTTTTCCATCCTATTTACCTGCTGCCCAAAGGCAAAGTTCCACACACGTATTCTACAAACTTCCTAACTGAATTTAAATTTATACCCCCTCATGTGCATATTTTAAGCAAGAGCAAAAATTCTGTCAGCGTTCAGCTTGTTAATTCCATTGAAAGCCTTAAACACCTCAGTGAGATTACCTCCAGGTACCTAGACTTTCCTAGCCCTCTTGGTAAGAGCGCCCCTTTATTCTGTTCACGAATCTTGTTGCCCTTCTGTGTATTCATCTCAAAAGCTTTAGTGGTAGTAGTAGTGGCATGTGATGCAAGAAAGCAAGTGTATGAGCTTATGCAGCATCAGCCAAAAAAAAAAAAATAAATAACACCATTCCCTCCAAATGCCTGTCCAGTTCCTCCTTAAATTTATTTAACCTGTCAACTTCCACAACGACAGATGCAAGTTTGTTCCAGCAAGTAACCACCCGCTGGCTAAAGTCAAATTTCCGCACATCTGTTCTTCACATGTCTTTTCTTAAATCGAATTTATGCCCCCTTAGGTTCGTAATCTGAACAAGTGGAAGGATCCCAACAGAATTCAGTGGGCTCAACCCATCGAAGGCCTTATAAACCTCAGTCAGATCACCGCACAGGTGCCTAGTCTCCAGCCACTGTAATTTGCAGAATTTAAGCCTCTCTTGGTAAGAGGATCCTTTAATTCCCCTCACCAATCTTGTTGCCCTTCTCTGTACACGCTCAAGTAAATCTACATCCTTCCTAAAATGAGGCCTCCAGACCTGTACGCAGTACTCAAGGCGTGGCCTAACCATTACCTTATACAGAGAGACAATCACCTCCTTCTCCTTGCTAGCAAAATTTCTATACATCATTAGCATTAGCATTAGCATTAGTAGAGGCATTTGATGCAAGAAAGCAAGCTTATGCAGCATCAGCCAAAAAAAAAAAAAAAAAAAAAACACTTCCACTTCCCCCCTCTGTTCGTTCAAAATATCTGTCCAGCTGAGCCTTAAACTTATTTAGGCTATCAACTTCCACGACAAGCGATGGAAGTGTGTTCCACCAACCAATCACCCTCTGGCTAAAGGCAAATTTCCGCACGTCTATCCTGCATCTGTCTTTCCTCAATTTGAATTTATGCCCTCTCAGGTGATTATTCTGAGCGAGAGGAAGAATCCCATCAGCATTGAGCATGCTCAAACCATTCAAGGTTTTATACACCTCTATCAGATCACCTTGCTGGTGCCTAGTCTCCCGACACTGTAATTTGTAAAACTTAAGCCTTTCTTCATAAGAGCACCCCTTTGTTCCATTCACTAATCTTGTTGCCCTTCTCTGTACTCGTTCCAGCAGCTCTACACCCTTCTTAAAATGAGGCCTCCAAACCTGTATACAGTACTCTATAGTGTGGCCTGACCATTGCCTTATACAAGGAAATAATCACCTCCTTATCTCTGCTAGAAAAATTCCTATATATCATTGACAAAACACCATGAGCTACTCTTGCAGCCCGTCTGCACTCTTCAGAGAACTTCATATTTGCCTGCACAACCACCCCCAGGTCCCTTTCATTCTCTACCACTGTCAGTGTTGTACCACAGAGTTCATACGTTGCTCTGGGGTTGCTGTTTCCGATGTGTAGTACTTTACATTTGTCAATGTTATACTTCATTTGCCACCTCTCAGCCCATCTGCTCTACCTTTCCAGATCCTGTTGCAGCAGTATAGTGTCAGTAGTGTCCTTGACAACCCTGCCTACCTTTGTATCGTCTGCAAACTTCGACATTAAGCTTGATATACCCTCATCAATATCATTTATGAATACAGAAAACAATAATGGACCCAACACTGAGCCCTGAGGACTCTACTAATAGCATCAGTCCACGACGAGCAGTGTCCATTGATTACCACTCTCTGTCTTCTCCCCCTCAGCCACCCCTTTATCCACAGCAGCAATTTGCCTCCAATGCCACACTGCTCCAATTTGTTCAGCAGTCTTCCATGTGCAACAGTATCAAAAGCCTTTCTAAGATCCAAGTATATAATATCAAAGTTATTCCCTGCATCCAGTTCCTTTGTGACTTCATCGTAGTATCCAATCAAATTCAACATTGACAACACCCCATGACCTGCCCTTCCAGGCTGTTTGCATTGCTCAGAAAACTTCATATCTTACTGCACAATTACTCCCAGGTCTTTTATATTTTCTACCACCTTAAGTGTAGTACTACACAGTCGGTACGTTTCTCTGGGGCTACTTCTTCCCATATGCAGTACTTTGCATTTGTCAAGTTTAAACTTCAGTTGCCACTTCTCAGCCCATTTTCCCAATTTATCCAAATGCAATTGAAGTAGCATACTGTCTTTACTTTCGTTAACAACCCTGCCAACCTTTGTATAATCTGCAAACTTCGACCTTAAGCCTGATATACCTTCATCAATATCATTGATAAATATTCAAAACAACAGTGGACCTAACACCAAACCCTGTGGGACTCCACTAATAATATTAATCCACGAAGAGGATCACCCATTGATTACCAGTCTCTGTCTTCTCCAACTTAACCATCCTTTTATCCATTGTAGTAACTTATCTTTAATACCATTCTGCTCCAATTTGTACAATAGTCTTCCATGCGCAACTGTGTCAATAGCTTTCCTGAAATCCAAATATATGATATCAAAATTATTTTTTGCATCCAGTTCCTTTGGAATCACATCATAATATCCTATCAAATTTGTCATACAAGACTTTCCCTTAACAAACCCATGCTGTGTCTGAATTATTCCTGCAGTCTTGTCTAGATGATCCTTCAGAGCATCTTTATCAAGTGACTCCATTATTTTACCCAGAACAGAAGTTAAACTAACTGGTCTATAATTATTCGCGTCACCCTTCGAACCCCCTTTGTGAATTGGGAATACATTTGCACATCTCCAGTCCGTGGAAACCTTCCCTTAGTCCAAGGATGCTCTCATAATTATGGCTAAGGGTTTGCTTAGTTGCTTTGCCGCCTCCTTCCCATATGATTCCTAACATGAGCCTTCCAGCGCTGTATGCTTTCTGCGCGGGAAGCACAGTGGTATCGTCACCTTCCTTCCCGGGTGGAAAAGGCCGTTGTTCGAATCCTGTCGATGACGCGAGGAACTTTAATGGGCTTCTTTCACTCCCTGGCTGTGTGAGTCGGTCTCAGACGTAGATAGCAAGGTTCCCGCCCCCCCCCCCAAAAAAAAAAAACATAGGGTTTTTTCGTCCAGCAAAATAGGCAGATCTACCAGAGAGCACACGTAATTTAAAGACACCAATATGGGTTTATGTAGTCAATTCCGGGAAACCCTAATATAATAATTTGATAAAGATGCGGTCTGACCATTGCCTTAAATGATGGAATAATCAGATCCTTATACCTGCTAGCAAATTTCCTACATATTCCGTATACTTTGTTGCACATTGCTTAAATCGTCCATAAAACGCTAGAAATTTACAGATATATTATGTACGCAGGAATATATCCTAAATCGCTGTTTCTCCTAAAAATCTTCAACAAACCAATGATGCATTTAGTGAGCGACAAAAGACGAATTGCAGTTTATCGCCATGTGGCGCAGTTGTAAACGTTTTTCCACATTGTATGATTTATTTATGAAATGTTCTCAGGTGGATGTGTTGTGTGCTGGTTTTGGTTGGCATTTGTAAGTTTCACTTATAAATATTCTTCAATAAGGAATTGCTTGATTTTGAATTAATTCGGCGAGGTTGTATTTTTTTTTTTTTTTGTGAATTTTGCTTTTTTTTCAGACACCTTGCACGTCAGCATTTGGGAGTATATCAAATTGTTGTACTGCACATCTTTCAAAAAACAGAACTGAAATTTAGTATTTTTGGTACATATAACAAATACCATATAGTTATAACAAATACCTGACGAGTATAACAAACAATTATATAGTCAAATAGAGAACTATCTAGCAAATTAGTATGCATTATTGTTTAGGTGGGTGGTGCCGTTACTGTTCTGCATACTGGAACTTGTGTTTTGGAACATTGGATTTTCGCACTCGTGGGTTTTGCCACTTTCTCAGTTGCAAAACATTTCATTATTTGCTGGATGACTGCTCTCGAGACCATAAGGTTAGAGAGGCAACAAGAGAAAGCAATGCTTCTTAACTGGATGTCAGATGAAATGATGAGATATGTGGCAGAGAAGAAAAATGCATGGAATACATCAATATTAACAGGTGACACGGAAGCCAATGAAAGATATAAACTGGTCTGTAACCAAGGGAGGTTAGGCAGGCAAAGGCAGATTACGGTCGAATCTGCCTTTGCCTGTCAGAAGTTTAATGAAGTTTAATGTCGAAGTTTGCAGATGACACAAAGGTTGGCAGGGTTATTAATGACAGTCATGGCAGTGTGCTACTGCAACAGGATCTAGATAATTTGGGCAGATGGGCTAAGAAGTGGCAACTGAAGTTTAACCTTGACAAACGCAAAGTACTGCATATGGGTAGAAGTAACCCCAGCGAAACGTACCAACTGTGTGGTACTACACGTAAGGTGGTAGAAAATGAAAAAGACCTGGGAGTAATTGTGCAGTCAGATATGAAGTTTTCTGAGCAATGCAGACAGGCTGCTAGGGCAGGTCATGGGGTTTTGTCAATGATATATAGGAATTTTGCTAGCAGGGAAATGGAGGTGATTGTCCCTCTGTATAAGGCAATGGTCAGGCCACGCCTTGAGTACTGCGTACAGGTCTGGAGGCCTCATTTTTGGAAGGATGTAGATTTGCTTGAGCGTGTACAGAGAAGAGCTACACGATTGGTGAGGGGAATGAAGGGATCCTCTTACCAAGAGAGGCTTAAGTTCTGCAAGTTGCAGTGGCTGGAGACTAGGCACCTGCGCGGTGATCTGATTGAGGTCTGTAAGGCCTTGAATGGGTTGAGCACGCTGAATTCTGATGGGATCCTTCCACTTTTTCAGATTACGAACCTACGGGGACATAAATTCAAATTAAGAAAGGACAGATGTAGAATAGATGTGCGGAAATTTGCCTTTAGCCACCGGGTGGTTAATTGCTGGAACAAACTTCCATCTGTCGTTGTGGAAGTTGATAGGTTAAATAAATTTAAGGAGGAACTGGACAGGCATTTGGAGGGAATGGTGTGATTTTTTTTTTTTTTTGGCTGATGCTGCATAAGCTCCTACACTTGCTTTCTTGCATCACGTGCCACTACTACTACTACTACTACTACTACTACTACAGGAAATCCTTGGCAAAGGACAGATTGTGCAAAGTTCAAGGGGTAGAATTTTTTTTTTCAGCTTGGTCTATACTTAACAGCAGAGACTGCTTCTACAGGGATTGGATACACTTAAATAGAAAGGGTGCAAGAATATTTGCTGATGCTATTGAGGCGGTGGGTCGGAAAACTGCTAGCTTGTGGGGATAGAAGGACTTATAGATTAACAGTAGCCACTGGCAAAGGTGAAAGTGATTCTTGCCCTGCTTCTATTGGAATGAGCAGAAGCCTGGAAAACAAGATACATGTTTCAGAGATTGCTGAGAGTCATTGTGGTACAAGTAAACACATGGGTTGTGTTAGGGTAGCTATGAATAGGAACAGGTGCATGTATACTTGCTTGTACACCAATGCTATGAGTTTGGTAAATAAATTTGATGGATATGAGGTATTGCTCAAAGCATCAATGGCGGATATTGTTGGGAAATCAGAGATGTGGTCTCACACAGATATAAGGAATGCAGAACTGCAGTTTTGGGAGTACAATGTCTAAAGATAGGAAGGGAGGAGGGGTTATGCTATTAGTTAAGAAACACATAAAATCCAAGGAAGTGAAGCTAGTCGACATTACTGGACAGTGCAGTGTCGAGTCAGTTTGGTGTGACATAAGCATTGGGAGATCAAAATTGAGAGGAGCAGCGTGGTGTCACACAGATATAAGGGATGCAGAACTGCAATTTGGGGAGTACAACGTCTACAGAAAGGATAGACAGGATAGGAAGGGGGGAGGGGTTATGCTATTAGTTAAGAAACACATAAAAACCAAGGAAGTGAAGCCAGTCGACATCGCTGGACAGTGCAGTGTGGAGTCAGTTTGGTGTGACATAAACATTGGGAGATCAAAATTGAGAGTAGGAGTGTGCTATAGGCCTAATGACTCTGATGAGTATAATAAGGAACTGTACAGGGAAATAGAGTGGGCCAGTAAATCAGAGTGTCTTATAATGGGAGATTTTAATTTCCCAGATATTGACTGGAATTTGGGGGCTGGTTACTCACACACTAGCAGGGCTTTTGTGGATTTATTGGATGATTGTTTTCTACATCAGCGTGTTCGTGAGGCAACTAGAGGGAGTAATACTCTTGATTTGATTATCAGCAGTGATTCTTCATGCATTAAGAATCTGCAGATAAATGAACCACTAGGTGGCAGTGATCACAGTGTGCTGAAGTGGGATTTACTCAAAGAGGTAACTACCATTAGGGGTAAAGGGAAGGTTTATTGCTTCCGTAAAGGCGACTACGATGGACAGAGACAGTATTTAAATTCTATACAGTGGGACCAACTGATGATGTTACCAACAGCAAATTCAAAATGGGAAGCATTCAAAGAACTTATCTTGGAAGCTACTAGGCTTTACATACCAACTAAGAAATATTGTTCAAGGTTTAGACCAAAATGGATGTCAGATGAACTAATGAGGCATATGGCAGAGAAGAAAAATGCATGGGATACATACAAATTAACACATGACACAGAAGCCTATGATACATACAAGTTGATATGCAACCAAGTTACAAAGGAGGTTAGGCAGGCGAAGGCAGATTACGAGAAATCCTTGGCAAGGGATGCAAAGAAAAACAGCAAAGAGTTCTTTACTTATGTAAACTCTAGATGGAAGGGGATGAATCAGATTGGTCCACTTGATATTGGTGGGTCAAGTGTTGATGATCCTGCTCAGGTAGCTAACAAACTAAATGAATATTTTGCATCGACATTCACACATGAGGAGTTATTCAGCGAGGGGAATGCCAGAGGTGTATTCAACTCTAGCAGTAAGCTACAGAATCTTGAAATAACTGGGAGTAAAGTGGAGGAGAAACTGTTGAAGATAAACACAAGAAAGGCACCCGGGATGGATGGGATCTATCCAGTTATATTAAAGGAGGCAGCAAAGGAAGTAAGCAAACCCTTAGCCATAATTATGAGAGCTTCCTTGGACTCAGGGGAGGTACCCATAGACAGGAAATGTGCAAATGTGACCCCAATTCACAAAGGAGGATCAAAGGCTGACACAAGTAATTATAGACCTGTGAGCTTAACTTCTGTTCCAGGAAAATTAATGGAGGCACTGGTTAAAGAAGCACTGCAGGATCATTTAGACAAGACTTCAGTTATAGCTCAGACACAGCATGGTTTTGTTAAGGGGAAGTCTTGCCTGACCAACTTGATTGGATACTATGATGCAGTCACAAAAGAACTGGATGCAGGGAATAACTTTGATATTATATACTTGGATCTTAGAAAGGCTTTTGATACTGTTGCACATGGAAGACTGCTACACAAATTGGAGCAGTGTGACATTGGAGGCAAATTGCTGCTATGGATAAAGGGGTGGTTGAGGGGGAGAAGACAGAGAGTGGTAATCAATGGACACTGCTCATCGTGGACTGATGTTATTAGTGGAGTCCCTCAGGGCTCAATGTTGGGTCCATTATTGTTTTCTGTATTTATAAATGATATTGATGATGGTATATCGGGCTTAATGTCCAAGTTTGCAGACGATACAAAGGTTGGCAGGGTTGTCAAGGACACTACTGACACTATGCTGCTGCAACAGGATCTGGAAAGGTTGAGCAGATGGGCTGAGAGGTGGCAAATGAAGTTTAACATTGATAAATGTAAAGTACTACACATGGGAAACAGCAACCCCAGAGCAACGTATCAACTCTGTGGTACTACACTGACAGTGGTAGAGAATGAAAGGGACTTGGGGGTGGTTGTGCAGGCAGATATGAAGTTCTCTGAGCAGTGCAGACGGGCTGCAAGAGTAGCTCATGGAGTATTGTCAATGATATACAGGAATTTTTCCAGCAGGGATAAGGAGGTGATTATTCCCTTGTATAAGGCGATGGTCAGGCCACACCTAGAGTACTGTATACAGGTCTGGAGACCTCATTTCAAGAAGGATGTAGAGCTGCTGGAACGAGTACAGAGAAGAGCAACAAGATTAGTGAATGGAACAAAGGGGTGCTCTTACGAAGAAAGGCTTAAGTTTTGCAAATTACAGTGTCTGGAGACTAGGCACCAGCGAGGTGATCTGATAGAGGTGTATAAAGCCTTGAATGTTTTAAGCATGCTCAGTGCTGATGGGATTCTTCCTCTAAGAAAAATCACCTGAGAGGGCATAAATTCAAACTGAGGAAAGACAGATGTAGGATAGACGTGCGGAAATTTGCCTTTAGCCAGTGGGTGGTTGGTTGGTGGAACAGACTTCCATCCCTTGTGGTGGAGGTTGATAGCCTAAATAAGTTTAAGGCTCAGCTGGACAGGTATTTTGAACGAACAGAGGGGTGAAGTGGATTTTTTTTTTTTTTTTTTGTTGGCTGATGCTGCATAAGCTTGCTTTCTTGCATCAAATGCCTCTACTAATGCTAATGCTATAGGCCTAATGACTCTGATGTTTATAATGGGAAATTCCACAGGGAAATATTGGGCCAGTAAATCAGAGTCTTATAATTGGGGATTTTAATTTCCCAGATATTAACTGGAATTTGTGGGTTGGGCACTCACACACTAGCAAGTCTTTTGTGGATTTATGGGATGATTGTTTTCTACATCAGCATGTTCGGGAGGCAACTAGAGGGAGTAATATTCTTGATTTGATTATCAGTAGTGATTCTTCATGCGTCAAGAATCTGCAGATAAAGGAACCACTAGGTGGCAGTGATCACAGTGTGCTGAAGTGGGATTTACTCAAAGAGGTAACTACCATCAGGGGTAAGTGGAAGGGTTATTGCTTTCGTAAAGGCGACTATGATGGTCTGAGACAATATTTAAATTCTATACAGTGGGACCAACTGATGATGTTACCAACAGCAAATTCAAAATGGGAAGCATTCAGGGAATTTGTCTTGAAAGCCACTAGGCTTTACATACCAACTAAGAAATATTGTTCAAGGTTTAGGCCTAAGTGGATGTCAGATGAACTAATGAGACACATTGCAGAGAAGAAAAATGCATGTGATACATATAAATCAATGGGTGACATGGAAGCCTATGATAGATGTAAGCTGGTCTGTAACCAAGTGACAAAGGAGGTTAGGCAGGCAAAGGCAGATTACGAGAAATATTTGGCAAAGGCTGCAAAGAAAAACAGCAAAGAGTTCTTTACTTATGTAAGCTCTAGAAGGAACGGGACGAATCAGGTTGGTCCACTTGATATCGATGGTTCAACTGTTGATAATCCTGCTCAGGTAGCTGACAAACTAAATGAATATTTTGCATCAACATTCACACATGAGGAGTTATTCAGCGAGGGGAATGCAGAGGTGTATTCAACTCTGGCAGTAAGCTAGATAATCTTGTAATAACTGAGAGTAAAGTGAAGGAGAAATTGTTGAAGATAAACACAAGGATGGGATCTACCCAGTTATATTAAAGTAGGCAGCAAAGAAAGTAAGCAAACCCTTAGCCATAATTATGAGAGCTTCCTTGGACTCAGGGGAGGTACCCATAGACTGGAGATGTGCAAATGTGACCCCAATTCACAAAGGAGGATCAAAGGCTGACACAAGTAATTATAGAGTTTAACTTCTGTTCCTGGAAAATTAATGGAGGCACTGGTTAAAGAAGTACTGCAGGATCATCTAGACAAGACTTCAGTTATAGTTCGGACACAGCATGGTTTTGTTAAGGGGAAGTCTTGCCTGACCAATTTGATTGGATATATAATGCAATCACAAAAGAGCTGGATGCAGGGAATAACTTTGATATTATATACAGTCAGTCCTCGTATAGCAGGATAATTGTTTACCTAGAAACCCTCGTGCAATAAAAACAACAGTCCCTATGGGTAAAATAGGGTTAGGTGCTGACCACCCAAGATTGAACACGCATTTGTAACCAAAATATTACCAAACACAATATTGTAATAAAATACTTAGAAATTTTAAAATAAATAAATGCACAAGACATAATACTTTAAGAGTTTGGTATCTATATATGATATCGGTGTTTAGATACACCATAGATAACTTTTAAGAAACTATAAAGTACAGGCATACCTCGGTTAACGTTACCTCTGATAACGAAGCTTCGATATAACGAAGTCCGCAATTTCAAGCCTCATTTAACATAAAAAAAATATTCCAGTTTAATCACCTGAAATCTAAACAAACTGACGAAATTACGGAAACCTTTTGGGCTTCTCGTGGTTGGTTCGAGAAATTTAAAAAACGGGCCAGGGTTCATGGTGTAAAATTAACAGGAGAAGCCGCAAATAAGTTTTCAGAAAAACTAAAGGAAATAATTGAACGTGAAAATTTTCCACCAAATTTGGTGTTCAGTGTTGACGAAAGCGGTTTGTTCTGGAAACGGCTGCCAACAAAAGGTTTCATTTCTATTGAAGAAAAACCTGCTGCTGGGTTCAAAGCAGCTAAAGACCGTTTAATGTTACTCTTTCGATCAAATGCCTCTGGCAATTATAAATTAAAATTGTTATTAGTTTACCATTCAGAAAATCCGAGGGCGTTAAAAGGTAACATAAAAATGAATTTACCTGTAATATGGAAAACAAATAGAAAGGCGTGGGTTACCAAGGAGTTATTTACTGATTGGTTTGTTAACCACTTTTGTCCTGAAGTAAAACGGTATTGTCAAAAAAACAACTTTGAAGAAAAAGCTCTTTTGTTGTTAGCCAATGCTCCGGGACATCCTACTGATCTTAACACGTTGGACACATGCATTCCTGTCAAAGTTGTGTTTCTTCCAGCAAACACAACTTCTCTGATTCAACCATTGGATCAGGGAGTGATAGCATCATTTAAAGCTTATTATCTGCGTCGAACATTAAGCAATTTAACTGAACTAGAGGATAAAGAGGAAATGAGAGTTAAAACGTTTTGGAAAAACTACACCATTAAAAAGGCAATTGAAAACATTGATAGTTCTTGGAAAGAAGTCACTAAGAAATGCTTAAATGGAGTTTGGCGCAAAATATGGTCAGAAGTTGTACTAGAAGAAGAAAATAGCATCCAAGAAATTAGAAATGAAGTTATCCAGATGGCTCAATCAATAGGTTTCGAAAATGTCGATGAAGAGGATGTTAGAAATTTATTGAATGCAGAAGATGATGGTTTTTCAGTGGTAGATTTAGAAAACCTTGTTAGCAATGAAGACAAAGATAATGAAGACGAAGTTAAAGAAGTTCCTGCCGAAAAAGTGTTAACAAACAAAGATTTAAAAAGCTGCTTAAATGACATTGAAAACGTTTAAATTTTTTTAGTGAAAATGATCCTGATTTAGGAAGAAGTTTTATTGTTAAGCGATCAGTGTTAAATGCAATAACTCCGTATAGGCAATTGTTAAATGAAAGAGAAAAAAAGCATAAGCAATCAACTTTAGACTCATATTTTAAAATGTGATTTCACTTTGTATGTAAGTTGAATGTTTATTTAATAAAACTTTTCTTTGTTCGAAAAAAAAGCTTTTCATTTTCTTTACGTACGAACGTATCCCTATTCTGGCCATAGTATTTTTACCTCTGAAAACGAAGTTTCGCTTAACGAAGTAATTTCGTGGAATGCATCCTATTCGTTATTCGAGGTATGCCTGTAGTTGTTGGCGGCATCATTTGCTCTTTCTCATATTGTGCTCTGCCTTCACGACGAGTTGCCATGATATTGCACTACCTCGAATAAGTAACGCTTCACTGATAGAGAAGACTATTGTTACTTATTCTCAGTTGAGTACCACCACCCAGACAGTACTGTTTCATGGCTATTGGCCAATCATCAGTGGGTGGGCAGGTACCCTGCTATTGCAGACATGACGACCCAGTTGTGAAGTTAATCACACAATATGAGAGATGCCAATAGGTGTAGATGTCAATATTTAAATATTGACATCTACATATTGACATTGACATATTGACATAATTTTAAATTAGGTGTAGTTGAGTACCACCACCTGGGTGGTGGTACTCAACTACACCTAATTTAAAATTCTCAGTTGAGTACCACCACCTGGGTGGTGGTACTCAACTGAGAATAAGTAACAATAGTCTTCTCTATCAGTGAAGCGTTACTTATTCGAGGTAGTGCAATATCATGGCAACTCGTCGTGAAGGCAGAGCACAATATGAGAAAGAGCAAATGATGCCGCCAACAACTACTTTATAGTTTCATTAGCATTAGCATTAGTAGAGGCATATGATGCAAGAAAGCAAGCTTATTCAGCATCAGCCAAAAAAAAAAAAAAAAAAAAAACCCACTCCCATTTCACCCCTCCGTTCATTCGAAATACCTGTCCAGTTGAGCCTTAAATTTGTTTAGGCTATCAACTTCAACAACAAGTGATGGAAGTCGGTTCCACCAACCAACCACACGCTGGCCAAAGGCAAATTTCTGCACATCTATCCGACATCCATCCTTCCTCAATTTGAATTTATGCCCTCTGAGGTGATTATTCTGAGCAAGATGAAGAATCCCATTGGCATTGAGCATGCTCAAACCATTCAAAGCCTTATACACCTCTATCAGATCACCTCGCCGGTGCCTAGTCTCCAGACTCTGTAATTTGCAAAACTTAAGCCTTTCTTCATAAGAGCAACCCTTTGTTCCATTCACTAATCTTGTTGCCCTTCTCTGTACCCGTCCCAGCAGCTCTACATCCTTCTTGAAATGAGGCCTCCAGACCTGTATACAGTACTCAAGATGTGGCCTAACCATTGCCTTATACAAGGGAATAATCACCTCCTTATCCCTGTTAGAAAAATTCCTGTATATCATTGACAAGACACCATGAACTACTCTTGCAGCTCGTCTGCACTGCTCAGAGAACTTCATATCTGCCTGCACAATTACCCCCAGGTCCTTTTCATTCTCCACCACTGTCAGTGTAGTACCGCAGAGTTGATACGTTGCTCTGGGGTTACTGTTTCCCATATGTAGTACTTTATATTTGTCAATGTTAAACTTCATTTGCCACCTCTCAGCCCATCTATTCAACCTTTCCAGATCCTGTTGCAGCAGCATAGCGTCAGTAGTGTCCTTAACAACCCTGCCAACCTTTGTATCATCTGCAAACTTGGACATTAAACTTGATATCCCATCATCAATATCATTCATAAACACCGAAAACAACAACGGACCCAACACTGAACCCTGAGGAACTCCACTAATAACATTAGTCCATGTTGAGCAGTGTCCATTGATTACCACTCTCTGTCTTCTGCCACTCAACCATTGCCTTATCCATAGCAGCAATTTGCCTCCAATGCCACACTGCTCCAATTTGTGCAGCAGTCTTCCATGTGCAACAGTATCAAAAGCCTTTCTAAGATCCAAATATATAATATCAAAGTTATTCCCTGCATCCAGTTCTTTTGTGACTACATCATAGTATCCAATCAAATTGGTCAGGCAAGACCTGCCCTTAACAAAACCATGCTGTGTCTGAGCTATAACTGAATTCTTGTCTAGATGATCCTGCAGTGCTTCTTTAACCAGTGCCTCCATTAACTTACCTGGAACAGAAGTTAAACTAACAGGTCTATAATTACTTGTGTCAGCCTTTGATCCTCCTTTGTGAATTGGGGTTACATTTGCACATCTCCAGTCTATGGGTACCTCCCCTGAGTCCAAAGAAGCTCTCATAATTATGGCTAGGGGTTTGCTTACTTCCTTTGCTGCCTCCTTTAATATAACTGGATAGATCCCATGCACCCCAGGTGCCTTTTTTATGTTTATCCTCAACAATCTCTCCTCCACTTTCCTCTCAGTTATTACAAAATCATCCAGCTCACTGCCAATGTTTACTTTACCTACATCATTCTCCTTCCTGAATAACTCCTCATGCGTGAATGTAGATGCAAAATACTCGTTTAGATTGTTAGCCACCTGAGCAGGATCCTCAACTGTTGAACCATCAATATCCAGTGGACCAATCTGATTCATCCCTTTCCTTCTCGAGTTTAAATATGTAAAGAACTCTTTTCTGTTTTTCTTTGCATCCTTTGCCAAGGATTTTTCGTAGTCTGCCTTTGCCTGCCTAATCTCCTTTGTGACTTGGTTACAGATCAGCTTATATCTGTCATAGGCTTCCATGTCACCCATTAATTTGTATGTATCCCATGCATTTTTCTTCTCTGCCACATGCCTCATTAGTTCATCTGACAACCATTTAGGCCTAAACCTTGAACAATATTTCTTAGTTGGTATGTAAAGCCTGGTAGCCTCCAAGATTAGTTCCTTGAATGCTTCCCATTTTGAGTTCGCTGTTGGTAACATCATCAGTTGGTTCCACCGTATAGAATTTAAATACTGTCTCAGACCATCATAGTCGCCTTTACGAAAACAAAAACCCTTCCCTTTACCTCTGATGGTAGTTACCTCCTTGAGTAAATCCCACTTCAACACACTGTGATCACTGCCACCTAGTGGTTCATTTATCTGCAGATTCTTAATGCATGAAGAATCACTACTGGTAATCAGATCAAGAGTATTGCTCCCTCTTTTT
The DNA here is from genome assembly GCF_048544385.1 of Mastigoproctus giganteus. Classification (NCBI taxonomy): domain Eukaryota; kingdom Metazoa; phylum Arthropoda; class Arachnida; order Uropygi; family Thelyphonidae; genus Mastigoproctus; species Mastigoproctus giganteus. The sequence goes on along the minus strand of NC_143587.1, from coordinate 174,229,349 downwards.
GCCTCACGAACATGCTGATGTAGAAAACAATCATCCAATAAATCCACAAAAGCCTTGCTAGTGTGTGAGTGACCAACCCACAAATTCCATTCAATATCTGGGAAATTAAAATCCCCCATTATAAGACTCTCTGATTTACTGGCCCAGTCTATTTCCCTGTACAATATCTTATTATACTCATCAGAGGCATTAGGCCTATAGCACACTCCTACTCTCAATTTTGATTTCCCTATGCTTATGTCACACCAAACTGACTCGACACTGCCCTGTCCAGCGATGTCGACTGGCTTCACTTCCTTGGACCTTATGTGTTTCTTAATTAATAGCATAACCCCTCCTCCCCTCCTGTCCTGTCTATCCTTTCTATACGCATTGTATTCCCCAAATTCCAGTTCCGCATTACTTATATCTGTGTGGCACCACGTCTCTGATATCCCAACAATATCTGCCTTTGATGTTTTGAGCAATACCTCAAATTCATCAAGTTTATTTACCAAACTCCTAGCATTGGTGTACACGCAGGTATACATGCACCTGTTTCTATTCTTAGCTACCCTAACACAACCCATGTGTTTACTTGTACCGCAATGACTCCCAGCAGTCTCTGAAATATCCTGCATCTTGTTTTTCAGGCTTCTGCTCATTTCAATAGAAGCAGTGCAAGAATCACTTCCACCTTAAGAGTTATCTATGGTGTATCTAAACACCAATATCATATATAGATACCAAACTCTTAAAGTATTATGCCTTGTGCATTTATTTATTTTAAATATTGACATCTACACCTATTGGCATCTCTCATATTGTGTGATTAACTTCACAACTGGGTCGTCATGTCTGCAATACCAGGGTACCTGCCCACCCACTGATGATTGGCCAATAGCCATGAAACAGTGCTGTCTGGGTGGTGGTACTCAACTGAGAATAAGTAACAATAGTCTTCTCTATCAGTGAAGCGTTACTTATTCAAGGTAGTGCAATATCATGGCAACTCGTCGTGAAGGCAGAGCACAATATGAGAAAGAGCCAATGATGCTGCCAACAACTACTTTATAGTTTCTTAAGAGTTATCTATGGTGTACCTAAACACCGATATCATATATTAGAAATTTTATTACGACTATTACGTAATAAAATATTTCTAATGCTTTTTTTTTTTTTTTTTTTTTTTTTTATATGTGAACCCCAAACACAAGAGGTATTAGAACCTATAGTACTTAGTACTGTGCTTGGGTTGGAGGTTGAGAAGACGAAAGAAGATATTCGTTGACATTGGACTTGAACTCCTGTAGATTGTATTTTCAGGAAATACGTATGAAGGAAGGTTGTTCCAGAAAGCGGCAGTTGAATGAATAAATGAGGAAGATAAAAAGTGGGTTTGAAGTTGGATAGTAAATGTATGTTGGCTGGTGGTGGCACGTGTTCAGACTGTTTTGAAACAGTGAGCGGGAATTATAGAAGCCAATTCAGAAGAACAGTGCCCATGGAAGTATCTGTAGAAGAGGCATGCAGCAGAAACAGTACGTTTATGAGAAAGCGAGTGGAGAGACTGTTAGAGATGAATCATTAATTAACCTAACTGTCCTCTTCTGAATGGAATCATGAAGCCTGAGAGAGGTTTTGGGGGCACCACCCCAGATGTGGGAACAATATTCCATGGTAGGGCGGATATGTGATTTGTACAGAGTGAACAGCTGTTTGGAAGAAAAGTAACACCGAGAGCAAAAGAGAAAACCAAGTTTTTTAGATGCAGAGGAAGCAATATTTGTAATGTGCTTATACCAAGAGAGATTAGAAGTCGGTAATTCAAAAAGAGATATATCATTTTGCCTAGAAATCGCAGTGTCACCAAAGATAAGTAGAGGAGCAGAAGAATCCTTTTTGCGAGATATAAGACAAGACTGAGTTTTAGAAGGGTTGAAGTCAACTAAGTTGTCTTTGCGCCACTGGAGAATTACCTGAAGAAAGGCATTTAAGGAATTGGTAGCAGATTTTCGAGAAGTTGAAGCTGATTGAGCAGGACAAGGTTTTTCAAAATGAAAGTGGAATGCAATGTGCTATCATCGGCAAAACTATGCATAGGAATTCTAGTCAATGGAAGAAGGTCATTAATATACAAGAGGAAAAGAGTGGGGGAAAGAACTGAATCTTGGGGGACACCGGCATTAGTGGAGAAGTTAGAAGACAGAGAGCCATCTACCATCACCCTCAGTGAGCAATCAGAGAGAAAACTAGATAACCAATTACTAAAAACAGTTGGCAAACCATAAGATGGAAGCTTGTTTAGAAGACCTTTATGCCAAACACGATCAAAAGCCTTTGAGATGTCAAGAGCAACTACTTGTATTTCTCCGAACCTTTCCATTGAATTAGTCCATAAATGGGTAACATAAGCCAGAATATCACCAGTGGATCGACACTGACGGAATCCATACTGGCGATCGTTGATCAGAATGAAGGTTTCTAGGTAGTTTAAGAGTTGGCGGTTAATTGATTTCTCCATTACTTTAGAAAGAGTAGAAGTAATTGCAATGGGATGATAATTGGATGGGAGGGATTTGTCACCCTTTTTTGGAACTGGCTGGATATGAGCAAATTTCCAAGCAGAAGGAAAAACACCTTTGGAATAAGAAAGTGAAAAAAGGCGGCAAAGAATAGGAGTAAGTTCAGTAGCACATGTTTTGAAAACAAGTGGAGAAATACCATCAGGACCTGGAGCTTTCTTAGCATCAAGATTCATCAAAATCCTTCTGATATCATTTTGACCGAAAATTACAGGAGGCATTGAATGGAGCGTGTTGGGAATGGTGGGAGGTGTTTTACCAAGATCATTAATACATCAGCTGGAAGAAAAATGGGATGCTAGCAGGTCAGCTTTATCCTTGGCTGAAGTGACAACAGAACCATCTGGTTTGGACAGAGGTGGGAGCAGAAATGGGCAAACGTTGCGGCCAATAGCTTTGGCAAGAGACCAGAATGCTCGGCTACCATTAGGGCAAGAAGCAAGTTTTCTACTCTTAGCCTGTTCAAAATCTAGTTTGGACTGATTAATAACTGCTTTACAATTGTTGTGAGCTTTGGTGTAGGCAGAAAATGAAACTGAAGAATTAGAAACAAGCAAATTACGATATGCAACATAATTCTCTTGAACAGCCTTAGCACATTTATTGGAAAACAAAGGTTTAGATAAAGGACGAGATTTTAAAGTGGAGTGTGGGATAAAGGATTCCATTCCTGCAAGAATAATTTCACTGACACGATCTGAGCAAACGTTGACATCAGAAGTTTTGAAACAGTAATCCGACAAAGGAAAAGAAGAAAAGAAGTCTTGCCGGACATCCCAATTTGCATTGTTGTAATGCCAAACAACACGAGGTTGGGAATAGCCATGAGATAAAGGTTCCATTGGAGAAGAGACAATCACCAAGTTGTGATCTGAAGTGCCTAAAGGACCTCTCACTTCGACCACGTACTTAGAAGGGTTGTTTGTGAGAAAAAGATCAAGCGTATTGGCTGTATGATTAGGATTGGCCGGTATTCTTGTAGGTAAATGAACAATCTGTGCTAGGTCATTAGTAATTGCAAAAGGCTCAGCATCTCGACCTGCTCGGTTGGTGTGACTAGAAAACGGAAGCGAGCTGGAGTTGTGAACATTAAAATCACCAAGGAAAATTATTTCACTGTTAGGAAAGTTGAACTGGAGAAAGTTGCATAGAGAGGAAGTCAAAGAGCTCCAAGTGATTGGTGGAGTTGGGAGAACGGTAGAAACAATAGATGAATTTGACACAATGAGGTAAGAGATTTTAAGCCAGAGAAGATCAAAGAGAGGAGATTCCAAATTGCCAAGTCTCTGACAGGGAATATCAGAACGGACATATGCACAAGTACCACCTTTGAGGCGAAAGGAATCATACAGCGTACAATTTGGGCATCTGAGATGAGTAGTAGTTGAATCAACAGATAACTGAGATTCTGTTAGAAAAAGTACATGGGGTTTGGCAGACTGCAAGTGGAAATGGACATCGTTGAGATTAGAATTGAGATCACGTATATTTGTGAAATGAATTAGGAAGTGCTTGGGAGGTTTAGATCTTTCCGCAGATAAGCTTGCTCTATTAGTTTGACAATTCATCGTGTATTCAATAGTAAGAAAAAGTGGGTGGGACATGCTGTATGAAGTAATGAAATTTTTGGATATGGCATACACGTGGTAAGAATGGCCTCGACAATGCTCCCCGCACACACACACACTACTCAGACTCCCTCCAGTCACTATCTGGCAGAGTAGAGGTAGGAAGATTATAATACACTAGCTGATTCGGAAGCCTCCTAGAAAGTTACCAATAGGTTCGGTCCGGTGTACTGACTAGCGGCCGGCCTGCGAACACCGTTTTAGAGCTGTACCCTCGAAATGTAAGGAATATTGGATCTCGCCATGACGTTCATCATCAATCATACTTTTGCTTCTATTGTAAGCAAACTTGTTTTTTATTTGGTTTTCTATCCAAACAGATGATAGCCGTTCTATCTCTTCCAATTCTTTGTGTTTTGATCTAATGGACTTTAATTGCAATTTGAATTGTTCCTGCTATGAAAGTTGTTTTTGTTTTCTCTGCATTCTTTATAATTCTCGCCGTTGCCTCATTTAGGTCTGTAGCATGTGCAATATCACATGGTCTTTCATTTCGCTCAAAGCGTTTCACAATTTCATATTTTTTCTCTATCGACAGAGGCGGACTGGCCATAAGACTTACCGGGGAAACCCCGGGTGGGCCAGAGGCCGTTGTGATTTTGGCCATAAACACCAGTATGAGGCCACTATAAATTTTCTGGGGTAAGAATTTTTGACCCAGTCCGCCTCTGTTTATCGATATTGCTTTTCTTTTTCTCTCTGAATCTGGAGTGTCTTCACCAGGACACTTCCTTTTCACACCTTTTTAGTATTTTACTAATTTTTAGGGAATGAAGCACAATTACAAAACGAGGAAGCACACTTGATACACAAACTAAGCGGCGCGCCTGTAGCAACTGAATAAACAACACCGTAAAGGCAGAGATACACTATTAACACCTCACATTTTACTAAAGCACATTTCTAGGGGTTACTACCATAAAACAAAAACAATTTACAGTTGTGTTTCTGCTAGGAGAATCTGTTATAAACTGGTAGTAAACTCGATCTAATTGCATTTGCGATTATACCGATAGCTGGAATTGTATTGGTTTTTACGTTATTATGGTGAAATGTGTTTCCCCTTCACTGATATAAAGTTATAATCCGTTGGGGTGATTCCTCGTTCGACTACCATTTCTTGTAAACACAAAGGCGAATCGTGCTTAAGTGAATTCGGTTCGTGTTATATAAGATATCGTCCCCTATTTATAAATTGTGTATGATCGAATTCGTGTAGTGTAAACACATGTTATACGAGGACTGACTCTACTTGGATCTTAGAAAGGCTTTTGATACTGTTGCACAAGGAAGACTGCTGCACAAATTGGAGCAGTGTGGCATTGGAGGCAAACTGCTGCTATGGATAAAGGGGTGGTTGAAGGGGAGAAGACAGAGTGGTAAGCAATGAACACTGCTCATCGTGGACTAATGTTATCAGTGGAGTCCCTCAGGGTTCGGTTTTGGGTCCGTTGTTGTTTTCTGTGTTTATAAATAATATTGATGATGGTATTACAGTATATCAAGCTTAATGTCCAAGTTTGCAGACGATACAAAGGTTGGCACGGTTTTAAGGACACTACTGACGCTATGCTGCTGCAACAGGATCTGGAAAGGTTGAGCAGATGGGCTGAGAGGTGGCAAATGAAGTTTAACCTTGACAAATTTAAAGTAATACGTATGGGAAACAGCATCCCCCAGAGCAACGTATCATCTCTGTGATACTACACTGAGATTGGTAGAGAATGAAAAGGACCTGGGGATAATTGTGCAGGCAGATATGAAGTTCTCTGAGCAGTGCAGATGGGCTGGAAGAGTAGCTCATGGTGTCTTGAAAATGATATACAGGAATTTTTCTAGCAGGGATAAGGAGGTGATTATTCCCTTGTATAAGGCAAAGGTCAGGCCACACCTTGAGTACTGTATACAGTTCTGGAGGCCTCATTTCAAAAAGGATGTAGAGCTGCTGGAACGAGTAGAGAGAGAACGGCAACAAGATTAGTGAATGGAACAAAGGGTTGCTCTTACAAAGAAAGTCTTAAGTTTTGCAAATTTTTTGTCTGGAGACTAGGCACCTGCGAGGTTATCTTATTGAGGTGTATATTTTTATGAAGAAAGGCTTGAGTTTTGCAAATTACAGTGTCTGGCGTGATCTGATAGAGTTGTATAAAGCTGTGAATGGTTTGAGCATGCTCAATGCCGATGGGATTCTTCCTCCTGTTCAGAATAATCACCTGAGAGGGCATAAATTCAGATTGAGGAAAGACAGATTTAGGATAGATGTGCGGAAATTTGCCTTTAGCCAGCGGGTAGTTGGTTGGTGGAACAGACTTCCATCCCTTGTTGTGGAAGTTGATAGCCTAAATAAATTTAAGGTTCAGCTGGACAGGTATTTCGAACGAGCGGAGGGGCGAAATGGAAGTGTTTTTTTTTTTTTTTTTTTTTTTGCTGATGCTGCATAAGCTTGCTTTCTTGCATCGTATGCGTGTGCTAATGCTAATAAAGCCTTGAATGGTTTGAGCGTGCGAAGTGCTGATGGGATTCTTGCTCTTGCTCAGAATAATCATCTGAGAGGGCATGAATTCTAATTGAAGAAAGAGTTGTAGGATAGATGTGCGGAAATTTGCCTTTAACCAGCGGGTGGTTGATTGCTGGAACAAATTTCCATGTGTCGTTGTAGAAGTTGATAGCTTAAATAAATTCAAGGCAGAACTACACAAGCATTTGGAGCAAGTGGGTGGGTGAAATGAGGTTTTTTTTTTTTTTTTTTTTGTCTGATACTAGACAAGAAAGCTTGCTTTCTTGTATCATGTGCATTTGCTAATGCTAACCAGTAACAATTTATCTTGTATTAAGAATTTCTAGTAAAGGAATCTGATTATATCACTCAGTTATGCCTCAGTGCTCAGGGTAAAGCCTTGTGGCATAACTCAAAAATTGCAGTTCTAAGATAATCAATGAAAAAAATTTGGTTTTTAAAATTAGTTTCTTTAGAAATGAAAAAATTTTATGATTGTTGAAATATATTGTGTTTCATCTCATCATACACAGTGGCACTCAAAATTACTCTGGCTTGATCAACATTCCCTTATGGGTAACTGGAATTTCAAAAATTGAATTTCCTCTTTTGGGTTTTGCCACTATTGCACCAACAAACACTGAATTTGTGACTTGAGTCTCCTAAAGATTGAAAGTTAATTAGGATGAAGAGAAAAAAAAACATTAAACAAGAACTTGGTTTATATTCATAAACTCAGGAACATTTATGAACTACATTTTAATCTTTGAGAACGTAATTGTGGTAAAGCATAAATAAAAACAAGAAGTTTGTACAAAATTATTGGTGTACAAACAAGCAAAAATTTGGAAGAATTTAGTCATTCTTAGAAAATTTAATTCTTCCATAAATCAACTTTTAGACTTATAAAAACTGGCATGACATTTGGGAATTGTGTTGTTCAACAAATATAAAATCTGCTTCTTTTTAGAAATCAGAATGGAACTCTTGTAGGCTTTTTTCAATTCAAAATCTACGAATGAGTCCAAAGATTTTATTGTTTTAATCTCTAATATTAACTGACTTATAATTGTCCTGTTTGTATGATTTTTTTTTTTAAAGAAAGAGTCTAAATGCTACTTTTCTACTTTAAAGATAGTAATGCCATTGAAGTTGAACTTCACATCATTAGTATTTTCATTAAATTTCATAGAAGTACATTGAGCCAAATCTTTCAGGTTATAAAATTTGTCACGACTCATCTAGTCACTGTTGAAAAAAAGCCGTGAATTAGGGTTGAATTTGAAAGTGTCTGCAATTCTGCAAAGACACGATAGGAGGGAGTATATGATGAGAGCCCTGTCGATTAATTCGGCCCTGGAAGGATTGTGCAAGGCTCAAGGGGTAGAATTTTTTTCAGCCTGGTCTGTACTTGCTAACAGGAGAGACTGCTTCTACAGGGATGGGATACACTTAAATAGAAAGGGTGCAAGAATATTTGCTGATGCTATCGAGGCAGTGTTAGGTGGGTCGGAAAACTGCTAGCTTGGGGGGAGACAAAGACCAATAGATTGACAGTAGCCACTGGCAGAGGTGAAAGAGATTCTTGCACTGCTTCTATTAGAATGAGCAGAAGCCTGGAAAACAAGATGCATGGTATTTCAGAGACTGCTGGGAGCCATTGCGGTACAAGTAAACACATGGGTTGTGTTAGGGTAGCTAAGAATAGAAACAGGTGCAGGTATACTTGCGTGTACACCAATGCTAGGAGTTTAGTAAATAAATTTGATGAATTTGAGTTATTGCTCAAACCATCAAAGGCAGATATTGTGGCGATTTCAGACACGTGGTGTCACACAGATATAAGGAATGCAGAACTGGAATTTGGGGAGTACAATGTCTACAGAAAGAATAGACAGGGTAGGAAGGGAGGAAGGGTTATGCTATTAGTTAAGAAATACATAAAATCCAAGGAAGTGAAGCCAGTCAACATTGCTGGACAGTGCAGTGTCGAGTCAGTTTGGTGTGACATAAGCATTGGGAGATCAAAATTGAGAGTAGGAGTGTGCTATAGGCCAAGTGGTCAGGAGCGGCAGTGCAGTAGCACACGCTCTTTGAGTAGACCGGGGTTCAAGCCCCTGACTGCTGAATACGGTCGATCTGCCAACCCGCACTGGACCAGTGTGGCAGATTATGGTCCATTTCCCTCAGCATGAATTGTTGAGGACGCTTCCATCCTGCAGTGGGTTGATAATGGCTGCACTTTTTATAGGCCTAATGACTCTGATGAGTATAATAAGAAACTGTACGGGGAAATAGTGGGCCAGTAAATCAGAGAGTCTTATAATGGGGGATTTTAATTTCCCAGATATTGACTGGAATTTGGGGGCTGGTCACTCACACACTAGCAAGGCTTTTGTGGATTTATTGGATGATTGTTTTCTACATCAGCATGTTCGGGAGGCAACTAGAGGGAGTAATACTCTTGATTTGATTATCAGTAGTGATTCTTCATGCATTAAGAATCTGCAGGTAAATGAACCACTAGGGGACAGTGATCACAGTGTGCTGAAGTGGGATTTACTCAAAGAGGTAACTACCATTAGGGGTAAATGGAAGGGTTATTGCTTTCATAAAGGCGACTACGATGGACTGAGACAGTATTTAAATTCTATACAGTGGGACCAACTGATGATGTTACCAACAGCAAATTCAAAATGGGAAGCATTCAAAGAACTTATCTTGGAAGCCACTAGGCATTTAGTATTAGTATTAGTATTAGTAACGGCCGTATGGTGCAAGAAAGCCTATGGCTTATGCTGCACCAGCCAAAAAAAAAAAAAAAAAAAAAATCCGAACAAAACAATGATAAAAACAAAAATTAAATAAATAAATAAATAATAATAATTAATAAATAAATAAAAATAATAAAATGAAATTAAAAATTAAATAAAAAGGAAATTAATCCTATCATCCTATGCGCTTCCCTTACCCGAAAGTACTATCCAGATGACCTTTGAATTTCCCCAAACTGTCGGCCTCTACCACCCATGAAGGCAATTTATTCCAGTAATTTATAACTCGCTGGCTAAAATAAAACTTCCTGCAGTCCAATCTAAACATTTCCCCGCGTAACTTGAATTTATGTCCCCTAGTTCTAGCATCATTTATAATCTTGAAAATTTTGTCCTCATTCATTTTACTGATGCCTCTCAGAGCCTTAAACACCTCAATCAAATCTCCTCTAAGGTGTCTAGTTTCCAAACTCTGCAACCCACATATTCGAAGTCTTTCTTCATAAGGACGCCCTTTTGCCGATCTCACCAGGCGAGTTACCCTTCTTTGCACCCTTTCAAGAAGCTCGATGTCTTTCTTTAGGTGCGGTCTCCATACTTGAACACAGTATTCCAAGTGTGGTCTAACATAAGCCTTATATAATGGGATTATCACGTCCCTATCTCTACTTGCAAAAGTTCGATAGATCATCGATAGGACACCATGGGCCTTCCTTGCAACCTGTTTACAATGCTCAGAGAATTTCATGTCTGACCGTATCGTAACACCCAAGTCCCTTTCCTCCAGTACTGGGTTTAGTTGAACTCCACCAAGTGAATAAGTTATTTTGGGATTACTGTTTCCCAGGTGTAATACCTTACACTTTGTTGGATTAAAGCACAGCTGCCATTTTTCTGACCATTCTTGAAGTCTATCTAGGTCTCTCTGAAGAAGCTCAGCTTGACAGTGATCATTAACTACTCTACCAATTTTAACATCATCTGCAAATTTAGACATCACGCCCTCTATCCCTTCATCAATGTCGTTTATGAAAATTAAAAACAACAGTGGTCCTAATACTGATCCTTGGGGAACCCCACTTCTTACATCAACCCAATCTGAGGAATAGCCATTTATCACAACCCTCTGCCTCCTGCCCTGAAGCCATCCTTCTATCCATCTAAGGATTTTCCCAGTGATTCCAACCTGTTCCAGCTTATAAAGCAACCGCTCATGTGGGACTGAGTCAAAAGCTTTGCTGAAATCTAAATAAACAATGTCGAAATTATTCCCTAAATCCAGCTCGTGAGTGACCCTTTCGAAATAGCGAACCAGATTTGTTAAACATGATTTTCCCTTTACAAAACCATGCTGAGTATCCTTGAGAATTTCAATTCGATCCAAATGATCCTGAATTCCACCCTTGATCAATGCCTCCATGATTTTCCCTACTACTGAAGTCAGACTGACAGGTCGATAATTTCCCACTTCACTTTTAGAGCCACCCTTATGTATGGGAGATACATTTGCACTTTTCCAATCCAAGGGAATCTCCCCAGAGTCTAGTGATGCTCGCATAACCAGCCTCAGTGGTTCAATGCACTCGCTTGCCGCCTCTCTCAAGATTATAGGGTATATTCCATCAACTCCAGGAGCCTTACTAGTCTGTAGGCTTGAAAGTTTTTTCATTAAATAATCTTGCGAAATTTCAATATCATTAATTACATATTTTTTAACTTCGCTCCCACAATTTCCCATTGCCACAAAAGGCTTTTCATTTGTAAATATCGATGCAAAATAACTGTTGAGTTCATCTGCAACGGCAGCTGGTGTATTTATTACTATCCCCTTTCCCTTACGTAAAGGTCCGATCTGGTTTGTCCTGCTCTTCTTGGCATTTATATATGTGAAGAATTCTTTATCCCCCCTCTTTGCTCTGTTTGCTAGTGATTTCTCATAAACTGCCTTTGCCTGTCGAACCTTTTCTGTGGCTCTATTACACATCACCTTGTGTAATAGATACATTAGATACATACTTGTGCATTACATACCAACTAAGAAATATTGTTCAAGGTTTAGGCCTAAGTGGATGTCAGATGAACTAATGAGACATATGGCAGAGAAGAAAAATGTATGGGATACATACAAATTAACACGTGACACAGAAGCCTTTGATAGATACAAGTTGATCTGTAACCAAGTTACAAAGGAGGTTAGGCAGGCGAAGGCAGATTACGAAAAATCTTTGGCAAGGGATGCAAAGAAAAACAGCAAAGAGTTCTTTTCTTATGTAAACTCTAGAATGAAGGGGATGAATCAGATTGGTCCACTTGATATCGATGGGTCAACTGTTGATGATCCTGCTCAGGTAGCTAACAAACTGAATGAATATTTTGCATCGACATTTACACATGAGGAGTTATTCAGCGAGGGGAATGCCAGAGGTGTATTCAACTCTGACAGTAAGCTAGAGAATCTTGTAATAACTGAGAGTAAAGTGGAGGAGAAACTGTTGAAGATAAATACAAGAAAGGCACCTGGGGTGGATGGGATCTATCCAATTATATTAAAGGAGGCAGCAAAGGAAGTAAGCAAACCCTTAGCCAAAATTATGAGAGCTTCCTTGGACTTACGGGAAGTACCCATGGACTGGAGATGTGCAAATGTGACCCCAATTCACAAAGGAGGATCAAAGGGCGACACAAGCAATTATAGACCTGTTAGTTTAACTTCTGTTCCTGGAAAATTAATGGAGGTACTGGTTAAAGAAGCACTGCAGGATCATCTAGACAAGACTTCAGTTATAGCTCAGACACAGCATGGTTTTGTTAAGCGGAAGTCTTGCCTGACCAATTTGATTGGATACTATGATGCAGTGACAAAAGAACTGGATGCAGGGAATAACTTTGATATTTTATACTTGGATCTTAGAAAGGCTTTTGATACTGTTGCACATGGAAGACTGCTGCACAAATTGGAGCAGTGTGGCATTGGAGGCAAATTGCTGCTATGGATATAGGGGTGGTTGAGGGGGAGAAGACCGAGAGTGGTAATCAATGGACACTGCTCATCATGGACTAATGTTATTAGTGGAGTCCCTCAGGGTTCAGTATTGGATCCATTATTGTTTTCTGTATTTATAAATGATATTGATGATGGTATATCAAGCTTAACGTCCAAGTTTGCAGACGATACGAAGGTTGGCAGGGTTGTCAAGGACACTACTGACACTATGCTACTGCAACAGGATCTGGAAAGGTTGAGCAGATGGGCTGAGAGGTGGCAAATGAAGTTTAGCATTGACAAATATAAAGTACTACATATGGGAAATAGCAACCCCAGAGCAATGTATCAACTCTGTGGTACTACACTGACAGTGGTAGAGAATGAAAGGGACTGGGGGTGGTTGTGCAGGCAGATATGAAGTTTTCTGAGCAGTGCAGATGGGCTGCAAGAGTAGCTCATGGTGTATTGTCGATGATATATAGGAATTTTTCTAGCAGGGATAAGGAGGTGATTATTCCCTTGTATAAGGCAATGGTCAGATCACACGTAGAGTACTGTATACAGGTCTGGAGGTCTCATTTCAAGAAGGATGTAGAGATGCTGGAACGAGTACAGAGAAGGGCAACAAGATTAGTGAATGGAACAAAGGGGTGCTCTTACGAAGAAAGGCTTAAGTTTTGCAAATTACAGTGTCTGGAGACTAGGCACCGGCGAGGTGATCTGATAGAGGTGTATAAAGCCTTGAATGGTTTTAGCATGCTCAATGCTGATGGGATTCTTCCTCTTGCTCAGAATAATCACCTGAGGGGGCATAAATTCAAATTGAGAAAGGACAGATGTAGGGTAGACGTGAGGAAATTTGCCTTTAGCCAGCGGGTGGTTGGTTGGTGGAATAGACTTCCATCCCTTGTTGTGGAAGTTGATAGCCTAAATAAGTTTAAGGCTCAGCTGGACAGGTATTTCGAACGAACAGAGGGGTGAAGTGGAAGTGGTTATTTTTATTTATTTTTTTTAAATTTGTTTATTTAATTTTTTTTCTTTTTTGGGCTGATGCTGCATAAGCTTGCTTTCTTGCATCAAATGCCTCTACTAATGCTAATCTCTGTCACCTTGAAAGGATTTCCTGGCAGTTCTAGCTAATGTAACAGACCCCAGCTAGACTTTAGCATCCAGGCCGCCTCCATATCCAGGTGGGCAGGAGCAGCAGTGTGCAGCACTCGCTTCTTGATTAGACCGGGGTTCGATTCCGTAACCACCAAATATGGAGGATGTAGAAAGGTCACGGAATGACCACCGCATATCCCCAGAACAATATGGCCTTAGTTGCTAATGCTCCTAAAAACCAAGTAAACAGAGAAACAAACTTTAGCATCTTTTAATATTTTTCTGTATTAATGAGTGTGTACAGTCCTCTCTTTTTGTGTATGACCTACAAAAAGGAAATTAGTGTGTAATGGTTTTGATTTGAAAGTTTGCCACAGCATACAAACAGGCTGTTATAATAAATTTGTTCTTCTCTTGTCCCCCACAATTGTCTGGATAAAAGCTGCTTGCTGTTCTAAATATTTTAGTAGGCAAGATCCTCTTTCAATGGAACATTTTCCACCTTCACCTTCATGCCATATGTAGCAATTTACAATGTCTAGTCTTTTTTTTTTTTTTTTTTTTTTTAAGATTTAATTCACCACGCTTGAAGTTTTCCCTTCTGTGACAGAACAGTTAATGATAAACTATTACAAGAAAAAAAAAAAAAAAAACAACAACACTAAGTGGCACAAAACAATGTAAACTATTTTGAGTACAATAGTGCTCAACTAAAATGATGCCAACTGATATTATAAGCAATCATGGCTATTCCCAACCTTGTGTTGTTTGGCATTACAAGAATGCAAAATGGGATGACCTGCGAGACTTCTTTTCTTCTTTTCCTTGGTCGGATTACTGTTTCAAAAGTTCTGATGTCAACGTTTGCTCAGATCGTGTCAGTGAAATTATTCTTGCAGGAATGGAATCCTTTATCCCACACTCCACTTTAAAATCTCGTCCTTTATCTAAACCTTTGTTTTCCTATAAATGTGCTAAGGCTGTTCAAGAGAATTATGTTGCATATAGTAATTGGCTTGTTTCTAATTCTTCAGTTTCATTTTCTGCCTACCCCAAAGTTTGCAACCATTGTAAAGCAGTTATTAATCAGTCCAAACTAGAGTTTGAACAGGCTAAGAGTAGAAAACTTGCTTCTTGCCCTAATGGTAGTCGAGCATTCTGGTCTCTTGCCAAAGCTATTGGCTGCAAATTTTGCCCATGCAAAATTTGCAGCCAATCTCTGCTCCCACCTCTATCCAAACCAGATGGTTCTGTTTTCACTTCAGCCAAGGATAAAGCTGACCTGCTAGCATCCCATTTTTCTTCCAGCTCATGTATTAATGATCTTGGTAAAACACGCTCCATTCAATGCCTCCTGTGGTCGTCCGTCAAAAGGATATCAGAAGGATTTTGATGAATCTTGATGCTAAGAAAGCTCCAGGTCCCGATGGTATTTCTCCACTTGTTCTCAAAACCTGTGCTCCTGAACTTACTCCTATTCTTTGCCGCCTTTTCTCACTTTCTTATTCCAAAGGTGTTTTTCCTTCTGCTTGGAAATTTGCTCATATCCGGCCAGTTCCTAAAAAGGGTGACAAATCCCTCCCATCCAATTATCGTCCCATTGCAATTACCTCCACTCTTTCTAAAGTAATGGAGAAATCAATTAACCGCCAACTCTTAAACTACCTAGAAACCTACGAATGATCAAGGATTCCGTCAGTGTTGATCCACTAGTGATATTCTGGCTTATGTTATCCATTTATGGACTAATTCAATGGAAAGGTTCGGTGAAACACCAGTAGTTGCTCTTGACATCTCAAAGGCTTTTGATCGTGTTTGGCATAAAGGTCTTCTAAACAAGCTTCCATCTTATGGTTTGCCAACTGTTTTTAGTAATTGGTTATCCAGTTTTCTCTCTGATTGCTCACTGAGGGTGATGGTAGATGGCTCTCTGTGTTCTAACTTCTCCACTAATGCCGGTGTCCCCCAAGGTTCTGTTCTTTCCCCAACTCTTTTCCTCTTGTTGTATATTAATGACCTTCTTCCATTGACTGGAAATCCCATCCATAGTTTTGCCGATGACAGCACATTGCATTCCACTTTCCATTTTGATAAACCTTGTCCTGCTCAATCAGTTTCAACTTCTCGAAAATCTGCTACCAATTCCTTAAATGCCGATCTTCGGGTAATTCTCCAGTGGGGCAAAGAGAACTTAGTTGATTTCAACCCTTCTAAAACTCAGCCTTGTCTTATATCTCGCAAAAAGGATTCTTGTGCTCCTATGCTTATCTTTAGTGACACAAATGATATATCCCTTTTGGGGATTACCCTGACTTGTAATGTCTCTTGGCACAAGCACCTTACAAATATTGCTTCCTCTGCGTCTAAAAAAGTTGGTTTTGTCTTTCACTCTCGGCATTATTTTTCTTCCAAACAGCTGCTCACTCTGTATAAATCGCAAATCTGCCCTGCCATGGAATATTGTTCCCACATTTGGGGTGGTGCCCCCAAAACCTCTCTCAGGCTTCTTGATTCCATTCAGAAGAGGGCAGTTAGGTTAATTAATGATTCTTCTCTAACAGAGTCTCTCCACTTGCTTTCTCATAGACGTACTGTTTCTGCTGCATGCATCTTCTACATGTTCTATGGGCACTGTTCTTCTGAATTGGCTTCTATAATTCCCGCTCTCTCTTTCAAAACAGTCCGAACACGTGCCGCCACCAGCCAACATCCATTTACTGTCCAACTTCAAACCCACAGAACCAACTTTTCATCTTCCTCATTTATTCATTCAACTGCCGTTTTCTGGAACAACCTTCCTTCATACGTATTTCCTGAAAATTACAATCTACAGAAGTTCAAGTCCAGTGTCAACAAATATCTTCTTTTGTCTTCTCAACCTCCAACCCAAGCACGGTACAAAGTACTATAGGTTGTAATACCTCTAGTGTTTGGGGTTCACATAAAAAAAAAAAAAAAAAAAAAAAGAAGGCTCTATTACATTGCAATACTGGCTCAAATCAAAAAAGGGTCAATGTTGCACACAGACTGCACTCCATTCAGTCCCATAGTTGGGGGCACACTGAAAAAATGCCAATGTTGATGTTTCTCGATACAGTAAAATCTAAAATGTCATAACCACACTTGTGCCAGTTAGTGAGTAAATATTGAATTCACTTGAGAGAGAGAGAGAGAGAGAGAGAGAGAGAGAGAGAGAGAGAGAGAGAGAGAGAGAGAGAGAGAGAGAGAGAGAGAGAGAGAGAGATAATCTTTAATGCCCTTCACGGCCAAAAAGCCCAGGGGTTTACATTTTTACAGCCTCCCGAAACTTACGGGAAAATCGAACAATTAATTTACAAAAACAGGTAATTTTACAAATGAAAACATATTTTGATACAAAGGAGAGAACTCCTTACGAGAGTTAGGTCTGATTGAGCTGGCTTAACATCGAGATATGAGCACCAGTTCAATCAGACAGTAACAGATGCAAGGTACACATGTCATTGCTGATTAGCCCTGCTAGTCATAATTTTTTTCCGGTAAGTCCGGTCAACAGCGAATTTGTTCAGGTCGGTGTCAAGTGCCTGGGTTTGCTTGAACATCTGCTGAGGGAGGAATCTGTCCGACAGATGGAGTGGTGCTGAATGCGAGTAGAGCTCGGGATTGGCCCTAAGGGCAGCAGGGGGAATCCTCCAGCCACAGGTATTCCAGAATGAAGGTGTTGCGATTATGCTTGTTATCATCTTGACTGTTGCTAGGAGGCATTGGTTGTCGACTAAGGTGGGAAGCCGTGGAATCCCGAGAGAGTTGGCAAGTTGCGTGGTACGAATCAGAGCTGGAAGGTTGTGTTTCCTGTTGGCCCACTTTAGGAGCCAGAATTCTGTGGCAAAAAGTGGTTTCTTTATTGACGGTGCCGTTGATGCCCAAATTTCAGCAGCATAGAGTAAAGGTGGAAAGATAATTGTTCTTATGTACCTCACGGTTGTCTTTTTATCTCTGATATGAAGGAGATGCTGTTTTGCTATCCACCGGAGTCTTGAAGCACGTGTGAGGAGCATGTCTATGTGGGCGTTGAATCGAAGTTTGGAGTCAAATACAATGCCCAGATACAATTGGCTGGATACAATTGGGATGAGGGTGTTGCTGACTGAAGGCTGGAGAGAAGGAGTTTGCTTCAATGAACACCCATGAATTCGGACTTAGCAGGATTGATCTTGAGCCTAAACTGGCAGAGGTAGGATGTGACTGCAGTGAGTGTTGTTAATTTCCATTTTTACCAGATCAAGGTCTCGACCAGGGATGATGGGAGTGAGTATCTTGATATCATCTGCATAGCTCAGTAGACATCGAGAATGTGCAACCAGTGGGAAGATAATAGATGAGAACAGAAGGCTGGAAAGGACCCCTCCTTGTGACTCCTGCGGTGACGGATCTAGTAAGGGTGCAATAACTTTCTACTGTTATTGCACAATGTAGAGTCCACTATCCCAATTCATTAGTTATATTAACTCAAAAATTAAGAATTTTTAATTGTGCCACTATTGCAGCCAGTGAGCCCCAGGGACTTATATCTGGTCAGTATGGGCTTGGCAGACCCAGGGTCCTGAGCTGGATATTATTATTCTTCTTTCTTGGTGATTTTCTTCTACTTCTGACTCTTGTTCTCTCACTCTCACTCTCACTCACTCACACACAGGGTAATTCAGAAATTTTTTTTGGCTGGTGCAGCAGAATCCTCAGGCTTGCTGCACCTCCTTGCACCATATGGCTAATAATAATAATATTGCCATGATCATACCATATTGATGTCGGGTTTATTCAAAGGAATAGCTGCTGTCAATGGCGAAAAGAACTGTTTTTGTGTTTTTGTGAAGGCAATTATCAGTATAAGAGCTTAGAAATTTTTTAAATTCCTTTCTTTGGGCCCAATTAATGACATTGAAAAATGTAAATGCCAGTTGGGCAGGGTTCAAAGATTATTTTAGAGGCTAGTAAATGTTTCATCAGTGAAGAAATATTGTTCAATATTTAGACCAAAATAATGTCAGATGGACTGAACACTTCAGTGGCAGAGAAGAAAAATGCATGGGATGAGTATAAATGTACTCAGCGTGTACTTATTGTAGGACTGTGGGTACACATTCCTACAGTAAGTATGAACTAGTGTGTAATCAATTTACACACTAATACAAACAACACTGAGAATTAGGCAGGGTGATGCATATTGTTAGAAGTCTTTAAGAATATAAAGAAGTTAATAATGTTAACTGTTAATAGAAGGAATGGGATGAATCACATTGGCCCACTGGATATGAATGGTACCACTGGTGAATCTGTATAGATTGCTGATACAAGAAGTAGCCATTGTCATTGGAGGTGATTATCACCTTATAAGGCAATGGTCAGATCACACCTTGAGTACTGTATACAGATCTGGAGGCCTTATTTTAAGAAGGATGTAGAGCTTTTGGAACGAGTGCAGAGAAGGGCAACAAGATTAGTGAATGGAACGAAGGATTGCCCTTACGAAGAAAGGCTTAAGTTTTGCAGATTACAGTATCTGGAAACTAGGCACCTGCGAAGTGATCTGATTGAGGTATATAAAGCCTTGAATGGTTTGAGCATGCTCAGTGCTGATGGGATTCTTCCTCTTGCTCAGAATAATCACCTGAGAAGGCATAAATTCAAATTGAGGAAAGAGTTGTAGGATAGATGCCTTTAGCCAGCAGGTGTTGGTTGGTGGAACAGACTTCCATCTTTTGTTGTGGAAGTTGATAGCCTAAATAAATTTAAGGCTGAGTTGGACAGGTATTTGGAATGAACAGAGGGGTGAAATGGGAGTGGTTTTTTTTTTTTTTTTTTGCTGATACTGCATAAGCTTGCTTTCTTGCATCATATGTGTCTACTAATGCTAATCTTTGTTGGGATGGAATGTATATTGTGCAGAAAGGAGAGGTAGAATAGCACCAAGGTATGCATAGCAGTGACAAAAGTTGATGGCGTTATAGAGATAGCTAATAGGTGATATTCTTTGGGACTGATGATATTAAGACTATGGTAGCCTATTCTGTATTGCTGATGATATGAGGATTTAATCAACAAGTACAGGATGTTAGGTAAAAGTCGTGAGTTAGAATTATAACTGAAGGTATTTATAATTCATGTCTATCTGGTGTCTAGTTAGCAATGGCCACATGGTGCAAGAAAGCCTATGGCTTATGCTGCACCAGCCAGAAAAATAAAATAAAAAATAATAATAATTAATAAAATAAAAGGAAATAGACAACCTATGCATTTCCCTCCTCTCCTAGGTAATTCCAGCTGACCTTTGAATTTCCCCAAACTGTCAGCCTCTACCACCAATGTAGGTAACTTATTCCAGTAATTTATAACTTTCTGGCTAAAATAAAACTTTCTGCAATCCAGTCTAAACATCTTCCCCATAACTTGAATTTATGGCCCCTAGTTCTAGAATTATATATAATGATGAAAATTTTGCCCTCCTTTATTTCACTTATGTCTCTCAGAGCCTTAAACATCTCAATCAAGGCTCCTGTAAGGTGCCTAGTTTCCAAGCTCTGCAACCTACAAATTCAGTCTTTCCTCATGTGGATGCCCTTTTGCCAATCTCAAAAGACAAGTTTCCCATCTTTGGACCCTTTCAAGAAGCTCAATGTCTTCCTTTAGTTGCGATCTCCATAGTTAAAACACAGTATTCCAAGTGTGGTCTAACAACAGCATTATATAATGGGATTATGACGTCCTTATCTCTATTAGTAAATGTTCAATAAATCATTGATAGGACACCATAAGCCTTCCATGCAACCTGTCTACAATGCTCGGAGAACTTCGTGCCTGACCATATCGTAACATCAAAGTTCCTTTCCTCCACTACTGGCTTTAGTTCAACTCCACCAAGTGTATAAGTTATTTTGGGGTGACTGTTCCCCAGGTGTAATACCTTACACTTTGCTGGATTAAAGCATGGCTGCCATTTTTCTGACCATCCCTGAAATCTGTCTAGGTCACTCTGAAGAAGCTCTGCTTAACAGTGATCATTAACTACTTTACCAATCTTTATATCATCTGAAAATTTAGTGATCATTAGCAGTGATCATTAACTACTCTACCAATCTTTATATCATCTGCAAATTTAGACGTCACGCCCTCTATCCCTTCATTGATGTCAATTATGAAAATCAAAAAGAGCAGTGGTCATAATATTGATCCTTGGGGAACTCCACTTCATACATCAACCCAATCTAAGGAATAACCATTTATCACAACCCTCTGCCTCGTGCCCTGAAGCCATTTTGCTATCCATCTGAAGATTTTCCCCATGATTCCAACCTGTTTCCAGCTTAGTGGGACTGAGTCAAAGGCTTTGCTGAAATCCATATAAACAATGTTGAAATTATTCCCTAAATCCAGCTCGTGAGGGACCCTTTCAAAATAGTGAACCAGATTTGTTAAACATGACTTTCCCTTTACAAAACCATGCTGAGTATCCTTGAGAATTTCAATTATATCCAAATGAACCTGAATTCCATCCTTGATCATTGCCTCCATGATTTTCCCTACCACTGAAGTCAGACTGACAGGTCGATAATTTCCCACTTCACTCTTAGAGCCACCCTTATGTTTGGGAGATACATTGGCACTTTTCCAATCCAATGGAATCACTACTGAGTCCAGTGATGCTCTCATAATTAGCCTTAATGGTTCAATGCACTTACTTGCCACCTCCCTTAAGATTATAGGGTATATGCCATCAACACCAAGGAGCCTTACTGGCATGTAGGATCGAAAGTCGTTTCATTAAATAAACAAGTTAAATTTCATTATCATTAAATTAGATATTTTTTGACTTCACTCCCCTACACTTTGACAGAGTAACCTTGCAAGAGATAATTCTCTTCTACACTTTGACAGGTAACCAAGCATGAGATACCTTCTTTCTACCAGGTGCTGTCAACAAGAGGATGAGAAGAAATTCCACAGTGGAACAGAGGAGCACTAGTAATAATCATTCCCAGTGTCAATGATAATCTTAACCCAAAAGTGGGTTTGCATGGTGGAATCCCACACTAGGCACAAAGAGTTACATGTCTGCAAAAGGAGTCACTTGGAGAGTTGGAGGGAGCGATTACAAACCATTCTCTGCTTCTTGCAAAGCAGAGAAGCCTCAGCATCAGCAATTATCCTACCCCAAGCAATTTATGTAGAAAATGCCACACTGGCACACAGAACCTGATCAGCATAAATAGATAGTGAATGAGTCCCACGTTGGGCCAGTGCAGTGGTTTTCAATTGTGGTTATTTTTTGTTATTTTTTATTTTTTTTTTTTTTTAGGAGCATTAGCAACTAAGGCCATATTGCTCCGGGAATATGCGGTGGTCATTCCCTGACCTTTCCGCATCCTCTGTATTTGGTGGTCACGGGCTCGAACCGCGGTCTAATCAAGAAACATGTGCTACGCACTGCTCCTTCCATCTGGCTAACTTCAATTGTGGTGCTGAAACAACATTTCAGGAGTGTCTATGAAACAGGGTCATTCCATATCAAGTAGCCTAGGGGTCCCTGCTTGACCATCTTCAATTTTGTTGAAACTTGGTGTGGATGTTTAAACAGGTTTCAAATGAAGCTGTGCACAATTGCAGTTCAAAATATAGTATGCTTGAGGCACCAGCACCTTTTTTTGTGGAGGTCACTTGTGTTATGTGAAATAAATCACAAAAATGTTTCAAATGTGTTTAAGTGTTACTGTTGCACAACGGTGAGAGGTAGTGCTCTTAAACTTGGTATACCTAGTTAACTATTGGCAGAGAATGCAAATCTTTTGGTGTCCAGGCTCAAACAGCTTCACATTTTTTACAGTGCAGTCTAAACTGGCACCAAAAAAAAATTTGTTGCAACAAATTTGAGCAAGATTTTTGAAAGTCATAACTTTGAAATAAAAACCATTGGTACCTTCCTCTTTTGGACATTCCAGTTACCAACTGCATGAATTCATCCTAACTAAATATCAGCTCTTATACTTGTTTTCTGGCTGAGATATTTTCCTTCAAAGATTGACTCAAAATTTGAAAGCCAAATTTGACCTATCCTAAGGGGAAAATATCTTAATGTGGGACACCTTCAATTCTTTTGTTTTTTTAGCACCACTGGAAAGAGTAGAGTTTCAGCTACAAGGATCATG
The DNA here is from genome assembly GCF_048544385.1 of Mastigoproctus giganteus. NCBI lineage: Eukaryota > Metazoa > Arthropoda > Arachnida > Uropygi > Thelyphonidae > Mastigoproctus > Mastigoproctus giganteus. The sequence continues at coordinate 174,206,617 of NC_143587.1, read as the reverse complement.
GTTTAACTGTTTTGTGTCTTTGCACTTAAGGGCTTAAAATTAAGCCTGAACATCAAGTAGTTTTATATGCCGTATTGTTAATTTTTGAGATCTTTTTTGTTGCAGAAAACTTTACCCTTAATCCTGCCTAATGTTTAGAATAATCTAGAAATAGTATATTCTAGAATTTTTGGGTATTCTAGAAGAATACCCAAGAATTCTAGAAAATTCTAGAATATTCTTGAATTCCAAAAAAAAAAAAAACTCATGATCGTTCTAGAACTCTGGAATATTCTAGAATCATACAAAAAAAAAAGTATAAATAGTTGATATTTGAACCATGCTGTTATTAATGTTTTTTATCTTCATGATGAATAGTTTGTTTATTTTGTTCCTCTATTTTTTGTTTGACTGTAATAAAGTTAAGTTGATGATGTTGTACAGCAGATGTCAACTTTTAAGGGCAAAAAAGGTGATGTTGTTATACCCATTGGAAATAATGACCCAAGAGTAAGAGATCTGGAGATTTACTCAACAAGTACAGGTAATTTTAAAAAATGTCACGAGTTAGGGTTGAATGTGAAAGTGTCCGCAATTCTGCCCAAACACAATAGGAGGGAGTATATGATGAAAGCCTTGTTGATCAATTTGGCCCTGGAGAGATTGTGCAAGGCTCAAGAGTTAAATTTTTTTCAGCCTGGTCTGTGCTTGTTGACAGGAGAGACTGCTTCTACAAGGATGGGGTATACTTAAATAGAAAGAGTGCAAGAATATTTGCTGATGCTATCGAGGCAGTGTTAGGTGGGTCAGAAAACTGCTAACTTAGAGGGGATACACAGACTAAAAGGTTAACATTGGTCGCAGGCAGAGGCAAAAGTGATTCTTGCACTGCATCTATTAGAAAGAGCAGCAGCCTAGAAAGCAAGGTAATTGAGATTTCCAGAACTGCTGGGAGTCACATTGTAACAAGTAAATACATGGGCTGTGTTAGGGTAACTAAGAGTAGGAACAGCTGCATGTATACTTGCATGTATACCAATGCTAGGAGTATAGTTAATAAATTTGATGAGCTTGTCAAGTGCTAGTCAAGACATCAAAGGCAGATATTGTTGAGATATCAGAGACGTGGTTTAACACAGATATAAGCAGTGCAGAATTGCAATTTGGGGAATACAATGTGTACAGGAAGGATAGACAGGACAGGAAGGGAGGGAGGAGGTGTTATGCTGTTAAGAAACACAAAATCTAAGGAAGTGCACCCAATTGATGTTGGTGGACAGTGCAGTGTTGTCTGTTTGGTGTGAAATATGCACTGGGAAAGGAAAAATGAGAATAGGTGTGTTGTTATAGGCCTAATGAATCTGATGAATATTAGCATTAGTAGAGGCATATGATGATGCAAGAAAGCAAGCTTATGCAGCATCAACCAAAAGAAAAAAAAAAAAAAAAACCCTTCCATTTCACCTCTCCGTTCCTTCGAAATACCTGTCCAGCTGAGCCTTAAATTTATTTAGGCTATCAACTTCACAAAAACAAGAAGGGATGGAAGTCTGTTCCACCAACCAACTACCCGCTGGCTAAAGGCAAATTTCTGCACATCTATCCTACATCTGTCTTTCCTCAATTTGAATTTATGCCCTCTCAGGTGATTATTCTGAGCAAGAGGCAGTATCCCATCAGCATTGAGCATGGATAAAGGGAAGGTCTTGCCTGACCAATCAAATTGGTCAGGCAAGACCTTCCCTTAACAAAACCATGCTGTCTGAGCTATAACTAAATTCTTGTCAAGATGATTCTGCAGTGCTTCTTTAACCAGTACTTCCATTAATTTTCCTGGAACAGAGGTTAAACTCACAGGTCTATAATTACTTTTGTCAGCCTTTGATCCTCCTTTGTGAATTGGGGTTACATTTGCACATCTCCAGTCTGTGGGTACCTCCCCTGAGTCCAAGGAAGCTCTCATAATTATGGCTAACGGATTGCTTACTTCCTTTGCTGCCTCCTTTAATATAACGGGATAGATCCCATCCACCCAAGGTGCCTTTCTTGTATTTATCTTCAACAATTTCTCCTCCACTTTACTCTCAATTATTACAAGCTCATCTAGCTCACTGCCAGTGTTTACTTCATCTATGGCATTCCCCTTCCTGAATAACTCCTCATGTGTGAATGTAGATGCAAAATATTGATTTTGTTAGCTACCTGAGCAGGATCATGAACAGTTGAACTAGTGATATCAAGTGGACCAATCTGATTCATCCCCTTTCTTTTAGAGTTTACATAAGTAAAGAATTCCTTGCTGTTTTTCTTTGCATCCCTTGGAAAAGATTTTTCGTAATCTGCCTTCGCCTGCCTAACCTCCTTTGTAACGTGTTTACAGATCAACTTATATCTATAATAGGCTTCTGTGTCACGTGTTAATTTGTATGTATCCCATGCATTTTTCTTCTCTGCCATATGTCTCATTAGTTCATCTGACATCCACTTAGGCCTAAACCTTGAACTATATTTCTTAGTTGGTATGTAAAGCCTAGTGGCTTCCAAGATAAGTTCTTTGAATGCTTCCCATTTTGAATTTGCTGTTGGTAACATTATCAGTAGGTCCCACTGTATAGAATTTAAATACTGTCTCAGTCCATCGTAGTCGCCTTTACGAAAGCAATAACCCTTCCCTTTACCCCTGATGGTAGTTACCTCCTTGCGTAAATCCCACTTCAGCACACTGTGATCACTGCCACCTAGTGGTTCCTGTATCTGCAGATTCTTAATGCATGAAGAATCACTACTGATAATCAAATCAAGAGTATTGCTCCCTCTAGTTGCCTCCCGAACATACTGATTTAGAAAACAATCATCCAATAAATCCACAAAAGCCTTGCTAGTGCGTGAGTGACCAACCCACAAATTCCAGTCAATATCTGGGAAATTAAAATTCCCCATTATAAGACTCTCTGATTTACTGGCCCACTCTATTTCCCTGTACAGTTTCTTATTATACTTATCAGAGTCATTAGGCCTATAGCACACTCTTACTCTCAATTTTGATGTCTCAATGCTTATATCACACTAAACTGACTCGACTCTGCACTGTCCAGCGATGTCGACTGGCTTCACTTCCTTGAATTTTATGTGTTTCTTAACTAATAGCATAACCCCTCCCCCCTTCCTATCCTGTCTATCCTTTCTGTAGATGTTGTACTACCCAAATTCCAGTTCTGCATTACTTATATCTGTGTGACACCACGTCTCTGATATCCCAACAATATCAGCCTTTGATGCTTTGAGTAATACCTCAAATTCATCAAATTTATTTACCAAACTCCTAGCATTGGTGTACACGCAAGTATACATGCACATGTTCTTTTTCTTAGCTAACGTAACACAACTCATGCGTTTACTTGTACCCCAATGATTCCCAGCAGTCTCTGAAATATCCTGCATCTTATTTTCCAAGCTGCTGCTCATTCCAATAGAAGCAGTGCAAGAATCACTTTCACCTCTGCCAGTGGCTACTGTTAATCTATTAGTTCTTGTATCCCCCCAATCTAGCAGTTTTCCGACCCACCTAACACTGCCTCGATAGCATCAGCAAACATTCTTGCACCCTTTCTATTTAAGTGTATCCCATCCCTGTAGAAGCAGTCTCTCCTGTTAACAAGTACAGACCAGGCTGAAAAAAATTCTACCCCTTGAGCCTTGCACAATCCTTCCAGGGCCGAATTGATGAGTATAATGAGCAATTGTGCAGAGAAATAGTGGGTCAGTAAATCAGAATGTCTTATGGGGGATTTTAACTTTCCAGATATTGACTGGAACATGTGTGTTGGTCACTCGCACACTAGCAAGATTTTTGTGGATTTATTGGATGACTGTTTTCTACAGCAACATGTTTGAGAGGGAACCAGAGGGAGTAATACTTTTGATCTGTTTATCAGCAGTGATTATTCATGCATTAAGAATTTGCAGATGATAAAGGAACCACTGGGTGACAGTGATCACAATGTACTGATGTGGGGATTATTTAAAGATGTAACTACCATCAAGGCTAAAGGGAAGGCCTTTTGCTTATGTGACTACAGAAGTCTCAGACAGTTTAAATTCTGTACAGTGGGATCAGCTGATAATGTTACTAACATTGAATTCTAAATGGGAAGCTTTCATGGACTTAATTTTGGAGGCTACCAGGGTTTTCATTCCAACTAAGAAATACTGTTAAAGATTTAGGCCTAAATGGATGCCAGATGAATTAATTAGCATTAGTAGAGGCATATGATGCAAGAAAGTAAGCTTATTCAGCATCAGCCAAAAAAAAACAAAAAAAAACACACCACTACTCCCATTTCACCCCTCCGTTCGTTCGAAATACCTGTCCAGCTGAGCCTTAAATTTGTTTAGGCTATCAACTTCAACAACAAGTGATGGAAGACTATTCCACAAACCAACTGCCCGCTGGCTAAAGGCATATTTCCGCACATCTATCCGACATCCGTCCTTCCTCAATTTGAATTTATGCCCTCTCAGGTGATTATTCTGAGCAAGAGGAAGAATCCCATCAGCATTGAGCATGCTCAAGCCATTCAATGCCCTATACACCTCTATCAGATCACCTCGCCGATGCCTAGTCTCCAGACTCTGTAATTTGCAAAACTTAAGCCTTTCTTCGTAAGAGCAACCCTTTGTTCCATTCACTAATCTTGTTGCCCTTCTCTGTACTCGTTCTAGCAGCTCTACATCTACTTGAAATGAGGCCTCCAGACCTGTATACAGTACTCAAGGTGTGGCCTGACCAATGCCTTATACAAGGGAATAATCACATCCCTATCCCTGCTAGAAAAATTCCTGTATATCATTGACAAGACACCATGAGCTACTCTTGCAGCTCGTCTGCACTGCTCAGAGAACTTCATATCTGCCTGCACAATTACCCCCAGGTCCTTTTCATTCTCTACCACTGTCAGTGTACCACAGAGTTGATACGTTGATCTGGGGTTGCTGTTTCCCATATGTAGTACTTTACATTTGTCAATGTTAAACTTCATTTGCCACCTCTCAGCCCATCTGCTCAACCTTTCCAGATCCTGTTGCAGCAGCATAGCATCAGTAGTGTCCTTAACAACCCTGCCAACCTTTGTATCGTCTGCAAACTTGGACATTAAGCTTGATATACCATCATCAATATCATTTATAAATACAGAAAACAGCAATGGACCCAACACTGAACCCTGAGGAACTCCACTAATAACATTAGTCCACGTTGAGCAGTGTCCATTGATTACCACTCTCTTTCTTCTGCCACTCAACCATCCCTTTATCTGTAGCAGCAATTTGCCTCCAATGCCACACTGCTCCAATTTGTGCAGCAGTCTTCCATGCACAACAGTATCAAAAGCCTTTCTAAGATCCAAATATATAATATCAAAGTTATTCCTTGCATCCAGTTCTTTTGTGACTAGATCATAGTATCCAATCAAATTGGTCAGACAAGACCTGCCCTTAACAAAACCATGCTGTGTCTGAGCTATAACTGAATTCTTGTCTAGATGATCCTGCAGTGCTTCTTTAACCAGTGCCTCCATTAATTTTCCTGGAACCAAAGTTAAACTAACAGTTAAACCAAAGTTAAATTACTTGTGTCAGCCTTTGATCCTCCTTTGTGAATTGGGGTTACATTTGCACATCTCCAGTCTATGGGTACCTCCCCTTAGTCCAAAGAAGCTCTCATAATTATGGCTAGGGGTTTGCTTACTTCCTTTGCTGCCTCCTTTAATATAACTGGATAGATCCCATCCACCCCGGGTGCCTTTTTTATGTTTATCCTGAACAATTTCTCCTCCACTTTCCTCTCAGTTATTAGAAAATCATCTAGCTCACTGCCAATGTTTACTTCACCTACGACATTCCCCTTCCTGAATAACTACTCATGTGTGAATATAGATGCAAAATACTTGTTTAGATTGTTAGCCACCTGAGCAGGATTCTCAACTGTTGAACCATCAACATCCAGTGGACCAATCTGATTCATCCCTTTCCTTCTTGAGTTTAAATAGGTAAAGAACTCTTTTCTGTTTTTCTTTGCATCCTTTGCCAAGGATTTCTCATAATCTGCCTTTGCCTGCCTAATCTCCTTTGTGACTTGGTTACAGATCAACTTATATCTATCATAGGCTTCCATGTCACCCATTAATTTGTATGAGGCTCTTGGTAAAATAAGAAGAATGTATGGGATGCATATAAAGTATCAGGTGGCACAGCAACCTATGGCAGGTATAAACTAGTCTGTAATCAAGTCACAAAAGTGTTTAGGCAGGCGAAGGCAGATTACGAGAAATCTTTGGCAAAGGATGTAAAGAAAAACAGCAAAGAGTTCTTTACGTATGTAAACTGTAGAAGTAAAGGGATGAATCAGATTGGACCACTTAACATAGATGGGTTGACTATTGAAGATCATGCTCAGTTAGCTGATAAACTGAATGAGTATTTTGCATCTACATTCACACATGAGGAGTTTTCAATGAAGGGAGTGCCAGAAGTTTATCAAATGGGGAGCTAAGTGATTTGGTAATAACTGAGAGCAAAATGGAGGAGAAATTGAAGTTAAACATAAAAAAGGCATCTGGGGTGAATGGGATCTATCCAGTTATATTAAAGGAAGCAGCATAGAATCTCTCATAATTATGAGAGATTCTTTGGACTCAGAGGAGGTCCCCCATGGACAGGAAATGTATCACCAATTCACAAAGGGGGTTTAAAAGGTGACAAATAACTATTGACTGTTAGTTTAACTTGTGTTCTGGGGAAAATAATGGAATCACTGGTTAAAGAAACATTTTAGGATCATCTAGACAATACTGCAGTAATAGTTAAGAACACAGCATGAGTTTGTTAAAGGGAGGTCTTGTCTGACCAATTTGATTGGATACTGTGATGTGGTCACAGGAACTGAATGCCAAAAATAATTTTGATATCTTATACTTGGATTTCAGGAAAGCTTTTGATACTGTTGCACATGGAAGACTGCTGTACAAATTGGAGAGGTATGGCGTCAAGGTAAGCTGCTACAATGGATAAAGGGATGGTTGAGTTGGAGACAACAGAGAGTGGTAATCAATGGACACTGCTCTTCGTGGACAAATGTTATTAGTGGAGTTCCCCAAGGTTTGGTTTTGGGCCCATTGTTGTTTTGTATATTTATCAATGATATTGATGAAGGTATATCAGGTTTAATGTCCAAGTTTGCATATGATACAAAGGTTGACAGGGTTGTTAATGACAGTATGCTACTCCAGCTGGATCTAGATGAGTTGGGAAAATGGGCTGAGAAGTGGCAACTGAAGTTTAACATTGACAAATGCAACGTACTGCATATGGTTAGCAGTAACTGAAGAGAAACATACCAACTGGGTGGTACTACACTCAGGGAAGTGGAAAGTGAAAAAGACCTGGGGGGTAATTGTGCAGCCAAATATGAAGTTCGCTGAGCAATGCAGACGGGATGCCAGGGCAGTTCACGGAATATTGTAAATGATATATAGGAATTTTGCTAGCACAGACATGGAGGTGATAATCACATTATACAAGGCAATGGTCAGGCCACACCTAGAGTACTGTGTACAGGTCTGGAGGCCTGCTTTTAGGAAAGATGTAGAGTTGCTATTAAGAGTACAAAGAAGGGCAACAAGATTGGTGAGGGGAACAAGGCTAAAGTTCTGCCAATTGCAGCACCTGGAGAGTAGGCACCTGCGAGGTGATCTGATTGAGATGTATAAAGCCTTGAATGGTTTGAGCAAGCTGAATGCTGATGGGATTCTTCGTCTTGCTCAGACTAAGAACCTGAGGGGGCATAGTTTCAAATTGAGGAAAGATAGTTGTAGAATATATGTGCGGAAATTTTCTTTTAGCCAGTGGGTAGTTGATTGGTGGAATAGGCTTCCTTCTTTTGTTGTGGAAGCTAATAGCCTAAATAAATTTAAGGCTGAGCTGGACAGGCATTTGGAACAAATGGAGGGATGAAATGGGATGGTTTTTTTTTTGGTTTTTTTTTGGCTGATGCTGCATAAGCTTGCTTTTCTTGCATCGTATGCCTCTACTAATGCTCATGCATATTACAAGAAAAATTAGGCGAAGGATGCAAAGTAAACATCAAAGACTTCTTTAGTTAAGTAAACAGTAGAAGGAAGGGGATGAATCAAATTGGTCGATGGTTTGTCTGTTGATAATTCTGCTCAGGTACTGACAAACTGAATGAGTATTTCGCAGCTATTTTCACACAAATTTTTAAGGAAGGAGATGCCGGAAGTTTAAGAAACTCTAATGGGGAGTTAAATGCTTTTGTGATAACTGAGAGGAAAGTGGATGAGAAATGTTAAGCATTGCATGATGAGAGGCTTGTCAATTAATATTACCCTAGAGTGCAAGCCTCATGGGGTAGAATTTTCTCAGAATGGACTCTGCCTGTTATAAGGATTCTTTTTTTTCAGTGATGAAATACACTTATTCAGGGAACAAATGTATTCATGGGATGCTTGTATTGGGGCATGCTTTACCCAGGAAAATAAAGTTGGGGAATTACCCTGCTGGCCTCGTGGCACATGCGATCTATCTGTCCGAGTAACTATGAGCAAAAACAGGTGCATATCTACTTCCTTTTGCACTAATACTAAGATATAGTAAATCAATTTGAGGAATTTGAAGTATCGGTTAGGGCCATTAGAGGTTGACAGTAAGGATATGAGAAACATACCACTTGGACTTAGCGGATGAGGAATTTGAAAATGAGAGTTTATAGGAAGGACAAACAGGAAAGGAGGGATGGGAGGAGTTATGTTCTTGGTTAAGAAACACACAGAATATATGGTAGTACACTGTATTTTATACCTGGCCAGTATAATGTAGTTTCATGTGACTTAAGCACTGATAAAGGTTGAAGTATGTTATAGACCAAATGATTACGATGAGTTGTACAGACAAGTAGAATCAGCCAGTAAATAAGAATGCTTTATAATGTGGGATTGAACTTTTGGATATTGAAATGAAATTAGCATTAGTAGTGGTATAAGGAAACATATATTAAGCAGAATACACTGTGCTGGTGGCACCAGCTGTATGCCAGCTAAATTAATGCGCTATTAAAATTAATTAATAAAGAAGGTTTTCGGGAGCGTTGCTCAAAAAGTTATATTTTAGATAAAATAAGTGTGGGTGAGTGATAGGTTAAGATTTGGGACCTAAAGGTGGTTTTATTTTTCGGACTGTGAACTTTTTTAAAATGGCTATCAATATTATGTTCGGACATAGGAAAACATAGGAAATTTCAAGGTTATTAAATTTTTAAGGAACTATAATCAGTCACTGGGAATTCTTAGTAGAATAGTTGTGCTACCTGATAGCTTTGATGTAGAAGTTTTCAGGATACCAAATTGTATTTAAAAATACTCACGTGTTGCTGAGTTATGCATTATTGGTATTTTCAAGGTCACAGTAATTCTGCCGAGTCAGTCATTTGAATGTTTCCAGGAGATAAAAGAACTACAGCAGTGCCACCTGCTTGTTCAGTGGTGACGAGAAATTCGGCATAAATTGCGTAAAATTATTAAATTGTGACATCGTGAGAAAGCTTCATCACTGAATAAGAGCTACTCCATTTATATGGCTGCGGCAGGTTTAGTAGATCGGCAGCTTAAATCCCAAGCCCAGATAAATGGTGAGGGTTTGATGTCAGGAAGGGCATCCGGTCGTAAAAACTATGCCAATAGATGTGTTCTGGTTAAGAAGTTAATCCAACTAGAGGATGTAAAGTGTGAATTGGGAACATCGAATGCTGACCCAACATAACGTGAGAAAAGGCAAAGACAAAGAAGAAGAAGTGGTATAAGAAAGCAAGCTTATACTGCATCAGTCAAAAAAAAAAAAAAACACTTCCATTCATCTATCCACAGGCTCCAAAAGTTTGTCCAGTTCTTCCTTGAATTTATTTAAGCTATCACCTTCCACAACGACAGATGGAAGTTTCTTCCAGCAGTCAACCACTTGTTGGCTAAAGGCAAATTTCCGCACATCTATTCTGCAACTGCCTTTCCTCAATTTGAATTAGCATTAGTAAAGGCCGGTGTTTTCCAACTTTTTTTGCCGAGGCCCAACTGGCTTTTGGCTTGGCATGTCATGGCCTAGTGGGGATCATAGCTGAGCAATTTTTTGAAACCAAAGAAATGTCAATAACAACCACAACTTAGTTCAATGTAAAAGTATTTAATGGAACAATGTTTCTCATTTGAACAATTTCTTTGTGAAAACAAAACATTGCAGGCATCTGCCAAATGAAAAAAAAAATTCAAACTAGTTTAAGCTGAAGTTTAAGCCTACTTTAATGAGAGATTCTCTCCTGAAATTTCTGCACCAGTTTCCCAATCCTAGGTTCAGTTATAGAATTGCACATCTAAGATCTGCCTCACATTTAAGGCAGTTCCGAGCCTTTGTCTTTAGCTGCACCAACGTTGAGAAGCCTGATTCCCAAAGAGCAGGAGCTTCTGAAGGCATTCCCAAAGGAATGCCTTCAGAAGCTCATTTTTGGCCAAAACTGAATTTCTGCAGTACTTTCTGGAAAGTACTGCAGAAATTCTTCTCGGAGACAGGTGAGTGTGTCACAACATCCTTTGCAATGCCAGGATCCAATGGATCATTAATAGTGACTGCTGAAAGAGATTCAAACATGGCAAAGTTCCCTTCCTCAGCCTTTTGTTTCCAGTTTTCAAGCTTCTGTATAAATGCATTGAGTGTCAATGAACTGAATGATAGTTCCTTTTCCTTGCAGCTTTAGATCCAGTCTGTTCAGTTGATCAAAAATATCCACAAGGAATGTGCAGTGAAAGACCCACAGCTTTTCATGGAAGGAAGCTTCAAGTTTATGCTTTTCTTGCATCTGTAGGAAACTGCAACTCTTCCCAACACTTGTGCCACAACATTGTCTTTTAATAGACAATGCACCTTGCTGTAGTAGAGCAGGTTCTTATGCTTTGAATTCTTTTCTGTGCACAATTGCTTGAAAAGTCGGGAATTCAAAGCACTGCTTTTCACGTAATTCACAATTTTGATGATTTGTTCAAGAACATCCAGAAGATGAGATGGAAGGGTTTTTGAAGCAAGAGCGTGCCAATGAATCAGACATTGAACACCAATGATTCCTGGAGATCGATCTTAAACAAGCGTTTGGAAGCCACTTTTTTGCTCCTAGCATAGCTTGGGGTGCCATCGGTGCACACTCCACATAGATTGTGCCAGTTCAGTCCCTCATGGTCAAAGAGCTCTGATACTATTTCTATCACATCCATAGCTGTGGTATTTCTTTCAAGAGAAAGGCAGAATAAGAATTCTTCCTTGATAGAATCACCCTTCTCATGCCGAACAAAGACAAGAAGCTGGGAACAGGATGAAACATCTGTGAATTCATCCAACTGATTTGAGAACAATCCAAATGCAGTTCCTTTGATTTCAGCAATCACATGTTCTTTTATGTCGCTAAACAAGTCAGCAATTCTCCTTTGAACATTATTATTTTATAAAGAAATTTTGTTGAATTTTTTTTTTTTTTCAGCTTCTCCAAGCAGAATATAAGCCATCTTCAGAGCACATGGCTTGATCAGAGTCTCTCCGACTGTGAGGTTTCTTCTGTTGCACAATGAGGAAGCTGGCGGCATAAGATGCATTGTCTTGCTGAAACAATGCTCCAGTTTGATCCAAGTGCTGGATCCACTTCATCCACTTCAAATTCTGTTCCATTTGCTTGAAGTAGTCCACGTTGACGTTGTGGATGCGTCTTCTCTAAATGGGGCTTCGACTTTGATGGGCGCAAAGAGTGATTTCCAAGAACTTTCTGGCACAGGATGCATTGTCCCTTTAATTCTCCACAATCACGAAAGGATGTGAATCCAAATTTCATGTATTGCTCATCATATCCTTGTTTTGTCATTTGAGGAGGGTTTCTGGAGTAAAACTTTGACAAAATACCTAAGAAAGAGCAAAAAAAAAAAAAGTTTAAAAAAAAAACAAGACTAAAAAAAATTGCAGGGAATAGAAAAAAATGTACATCTGATCATAGCCATTAGATTGGATTTCAGATGCAGGAATAGCTTGAGTAGCATGCCACCTACATTTTTTATCAGCATGCACTGAATCGATGCTACTTGAGGAACAACCCCATTTATGTGTCTTTTCACCATATAATACCACATATATGCGTATTATAGCATCTACATGTTCTTCACTATAGAAGTTATTACCATGAAATATATGAACAAGATAACTTACCAAGAAATAGTGTCTTAGCATTAGCAGAGGCATATGATGCAAGAAAGCAAGCTTATGCAGCATCAGCCAAAAAAAAAACTTCCACTTCACCCCTTCGTTTGTTCGAAATACCTCTCCAGCTGAGCCTTAAATTTATTTAGGCTATCAACCTCCACAACAAGGGATGGAAGTCTGTTCCACCAACCAACTAATTCTTAACTAATAGCATAACCCCCCTCCTCCTTCCTATCCTGTCTATCCTTTCTGTAGACGTTGTACTCCCCAAATTCCAGTTCTGCATTCCTTATATCTGTGTGACACCACGTCTCAGATATCTGAACAATATCCACCTTTGATGCTTTGAGCAATACCTCAAATTCATCAAATTATTTACCAAACTCCTAGCATTGGTGTACACGCAAGTATACATGCACCTGTTCCTATTCTTAGCTACCCTAACACAACCCATGTGTTTACTTGTACCGCAATGACTCCCAGCAGTCTCTAAAATATCCTGCATCTTGTTTTCCAGGCTTCTGCTCATTCCAATAGAAGCAGTGCAAGAATCACTTTCACCTCTGTCAGTGGCTACTGTTATTCTATTAGTCCTTGTATCCCCCCAAGCTAGCAGTTTTCCGACCCACCTAACACTGCCTCGATAGCATCAGCAAATATTCTTGCAAAGGGAAAGACGTGTATACGCCTGAAGAAGTTGTTAATGCACTGGCTGAATCATTTGCCACAATCTCTGCTTCTGCTTTCTTATGCATCCGCCTTCCAAAACATTAAAGCAGCTGCAGAACGGCATAAAATCAACTTCTTCACACGCCGCTCCTTCCCTTACAACCAACCCTTTGCATTAACATTCCTTTGCATTAAGAATCATTAAATAGATCATCCAATAGTGCCGCAGACCCAGATGGTATTGATTACATTATGTTGAAGCATTTACCTGAAATGGACTTGTCATATCAATAGTGTGTTATGCGTGGATACTGCCGTTTCTTGCAGATCTCGTAGCGCTGCATGTGTAATTTGTGACAAAGCATGACAGAGAAACATGATCCAACATGATAGTATGATTGTAGTAATACAAATACTTGTATTGTTGCAATCATACTATTCAACAAATAATCAAATGGGTAATTAGGCTATTGGCCTAATATTTTCCAAACATTGATTTGGTAGAGTAAGCAGCAGGCGTGTGTGTGTATTCTATTTATCACTAACATTGATTCGGAAGAGTAAGTGGCAGGTATGAGCATAAATTACATTGTTCATGATTTCGGTTTTAGTCGTTCAAAATTTAATAGGTGTCGTCAAAGATGTTTACACACTTAACATCTTTCGTGTGTACAGGGTGCACACACGATTTTTTTGCATCCAGTTCCTTTGTGACCATCTTGTAGTATCCAATCAAATTGGTCAAACTGCAGTCATGTCTAGATGATCCTGCTTTACTTTTTAACCAGACTCCATTAATTTCCCAGGAACAGAAGTTAAACTAACAGGTCTGTAATTATTTGTCACCCTTTGTTCCCCCTTTGTGAATTGGGATTACATTTGCAGATCTATCTGTGGGGACTTCTCTCGAATCCAAAGATGCTCCACTTTGCTCTCGGTTATTATAAAATCATTTAGCCCCCTGTTAGAGCCTGATAAACTTCTGGCCTCCAATTCCTTAGGGAATTCTTCATGTTTCATTGTAGATGCAAAATATTCATCCAGTTTGTCTGTCAGCTACCTGAGCAGGCTCATCAACAGTCAAACCATCGATACCAAGTGTGAGTAATCTGATTCATCCTCTTCCTTCTAGAGTTTACATAAGTGAAGAAGCTTTTGCTATTTTTCTTTGCCAAAGATTTCTTGTAATCTGCCTTCGCTTTCCTAACCTCCTTTGTGACTTGATTACAGACTAGGCTTCTGTGTCGCCTGATAATGTATATGCATTTTTCTTCTCTGCCACAAGTCTTGTTAATTCATCTGACATCCATTTAGGCTCAAACCTTGAACAGTATTACTTAGTTGTTATGAGAAAGTTTAGTAGCTTCGAAGATTAATTCCTTAAATGCTACCCATTTAGAATTTGCTGTTGGTAGCCATCATCAGTTGGTTCACTGTATGCAATTTAAAAACTGTCTGAGACCACCATAGTCACCTTTATGAAAGCAAAAACTCTTCTGTTTACCCCTGCTAGTAGTTATGTCTTTAAGTAAATCCCACATCGGTACAGTGATCACTGCTTCCTACTAGTTCCTTTATCTGTAGATTCTTAATGCATGATCACTGCTGATAATCAGATCAAGAGTATTTCTCTCTCTGGTTGCCTCTCGAACATGCTACAGTAGCATGTTCGAGAGGCAACCAGTCATCCACAAAACGAGGAACCAGGAAAGCAGTCATCCTAGAAATCCACAAAAGTCTTGCTAGTGTGTGAGTGACCAAATCACAAGTCCCAGTCAATATTGGCAAATTATACCTTAAATCCGATGTATTTTCATTCTACACTATCTTCCCAGTTGATACAGCTACATAGCACCTTTAGTTGTCCTAATCTCTTTCTGAAATTGTAACCCATTCCTTTTGCTTAACAACTGCTGCCACTCTCCTCATTTAACTTAGAACTCCGTGATTACTCCCTGCTATTATTTGTTCATGTACTGGCAATCCTATGCTGCCATCTGGTTCTTAAGAGATGATCAGTTCTAGAATTTTTTTCTCCTTGTACTTTCCCTAACATACTGATACAAATAACAGTCATTTGGTTGATATAAAAATTGGTCCCCATTCTGAGTTTCCCTTTCATTTTCCAATCAGTAGGGACAAATTGAAATCACATATAATAAGACATTCTTACTTGCATACTTGCTTGCCCATTTTCATTTGCACATTGTTTGTCATCATAATCTTCTTTGTAGATTACTCCTACTCTCATTATACCTTTGATTACAGCAGTCATTTCACACAGATTTTATACTAGCCTGCATAACTTGTCTCAGCTCAGGTTGCTTTTGATTTGGAAAAAAAAAAAAAAAAATGAACCCATCACTCCCTTTCTTTGCAATACATTGTGTATGCCATAGTGAAATTGATGATCACTTTTTTCTGGGTGGCACCACATTCTCCCTAGCCCTATTTTATCAGCATTAGTTGTCTTTACTAGGACTTTGGATTCAATCATTGTATTGACTACATTCCTGATATACATAGTTAACACTAAGTGTTCTCATATACATGTAGTTTATTATAATGACACACCCCTTGAATTTATTTAAACCTGCTTCCCTAGCATGAGCTTCCTGCTCATTTGAAACAGCACTGCCCTCTGAAATTGTGGCAGTAAACAAAATTCTTGATGTGTGCAAGCATTATTGTCAATGTAACTTATTTACTTATAACTTAATTACTGCCTTATCCAAGAAATGTATATTGATATTACCCCTATCCTCCCTAAGTAGCAGTTTCTGTGAACTTTTAAACATTACAGATGCTTTTTATTGAGTATTACAGCTCTGGTTCACACTATCTAATGAACTTTTAAGGTGTCACACTATCTAATGAACTTTTAATGAACTTGCACTACTTTATTCAAGGATATCCTGTCCACAAAATACATTCCTGCTACCTACAAGTGCAGGCTGTAGTTTCAACCTCAATGCATGAGTAATTAGTTACCTATCAGTAATATAAACACAATAAAATGAAATATTTATTTCATTTTATTGTGTTTAGTTAACATTTATAACAGTTATAATTATAGTAGTTATTATTTTTTATAAAATGCATGAAAAACTTACTGCTTATAATGTAGCTGTGTGGTATATTTTATGTTTCATGATATATTTTATCATTTTGATTTTTTTAATTTGTCAGCAATATTGTAATCATTATAAAAATAAAATATCATGTGTATGACTGATTTTTTGAGGCTTCATGTATCACCATTATATGAAAATAGCAAAGGAAAGAGAAGTTTGACCGAATGGTTAAATTGATATATTGGTTGTGCTTGAGAGTGAAGACTATTGATCAATTTTTTTATAAATATCAATGTGCAAGTGTCATATGATATGATAAACTTAATAACCACCCATTTGAAATGTTTTGTTAGGAACAACAATAAACAAGTGAGCAGAGTTCTTTTGAAATGTTTTTTTGACAATTTTTTGTAAGTACTTTTTTTTTCTTACATCATTTTTACAACAATAATAAACAGGTGACCAAAGTTGTGTGATAAATTTGACAGTTTTTTAACGATTCGTTGTTAAAGCAAAATAGTATGTCTGGAAGATATAACTTCCAGTGCAAATGAGTTATTGTGGCTATACAAAATGTTTATTAATTTTTTTCTTTTTCACCACCTACCCACTTGCTTATTTTGTGTTTTCTTTTATACAGGAACAGAATAGAATTGCCTGAAATTTTATCAAAATGGTAAAATTTTATGAGCAAAATGATACATTTCATTTCTCATGGGAACAAGTTGCTCTAGCCTTTTGGTCTAGATATCCTAATCCATATAGGTATGTTAAAGGAATAATTTTTAGTTAGATATCAGCCTGTTACCCTATAGTGTTGTATTGTTTTGTAATTATCGACATTTGCTGCTAATGTGTAATGCCATCTGGAATTTTTTTTTTGTGCTTTTCGTATGAGTTTTGAAAGAGCTGTGTTTTGCAGGTTTATAATCCATCTCTTTGCACATGGTATGAACGTTCTGGGAACCTATCCCATTATAACCTGTTACTCTGCTACTGTCTCCATGAACAAAGGCAAACAGTCTTTTATTCAGCAATGAGAAATGGGATATTTTAGCATTAGCATTAGCATTAGTAGAGGCATTTGATGCAAGAAAGCAAGCTTATGCAGCATCAGCCAAAAAAAAAAAAAAAAAAAAAAAAAAGTAACATAAATAAATAAAAATAACCACTTCCACTTCACCCCTCTGTTCGTTCGAAATACCTGTCCAGCTGAGCCTTAAACTTATTTAGGCTATCAACTTCCACGACAAGGGATGGAAGTCTGTTCCACCCACCAACCACCCGCTGGCTAAAGGCAAATTTCCGCACATCTATCCTACATCTGTCTTTCCTCAATTTGAATTTATGCCCTCTCAGGTGATTTTTCTGAGCTAGAGGAAGAATCCCATCAGCATTGAGCATGCTCAAACCATTCAAGGCTTTGTACACCTCTATCAGATCACCCCGCTGGTGCCTAGTTTCCAGACACTGTAATTTGCAAAACTTAAGCCTTTCTTCGTAAGAGAACCCCTTTGTCCCATTCACCAATCTAGTTGCCCTTCTCTGTACTCGTTCCAGCAGCTCTACATCCTTCCTGAAATGAGGCCTCCAGGCCTGTATACAGTACTCTAGGTGTGGCCTGACCATTGCCTTATACAAGGGAATAATCACCTCCTTATCCCTGCTAGAAAAATTTCTATATATCATTGACAATACACCATGAGCTACTCTTGCAGCTCGTCTGCACTGCTCAGAGAACTTCATATCTGCCTGCACCACCACCCCCAGGTCCCTTTCATTCTCTACCACTGTCAGTGTAGTACCACAGAGTTGATACGTTGCTCTGGGGTTGCTGTTTCCCATATGTAGTACTTTACATTTGTCAATGTTAAACTTCATTTGCCACCTCGAAGCCCATCTGCTCAACCTTTCCAAATCCTGTTGCAGCAGCATAGTGTCAGTAGTGTCCTTGACAACCCTGCCAACCTTTGTATCGTCTGCAAACTTGGACATTAAGCCTGATATACCATCATCAATATCATTTATAAATACAGAAAACAATAAAGGCCCCAATACTGAACCCTGAGGGACTCCACTAATAACATTAGTCCACGATGAGCAGTGTCCATTGATTACCACTCTCTGTCTTCTCCCCCTCAACCACCCCTTTATCCATAGCAGCAACTTGCCTCCAATGCCACACTGCTCCAATTTGTGCAGCAGTCTTCCATGTGCAACAGTATCAAAAGCCTTTCTAAGATCCAAGTATATAATATCAAAGTTATTCCCTGCATCCAGTTCTTTTGTGACTGCATCATAGTATCCAATCAAATTGGTCAGGCAAGACTTCCCCTTAACAAAACCATGCTGTGTCCTAGCTATAACTGAAGTCTTGTCTAGATGATCCTGCAGTGCTTCTTTCACCAGTGCCTCCATTAATTTTCCGGGAACAGAAGTTAAACTCACAGGTCTATAATTACTTGTGTCAGCCTTTGATCCCCCTTTGTGAATTGGGGTCACATTTGCACATCTCCAGTCAATGGGTACCTCCCCTGAGTCCAAGGAAGCTCTCATAATTATGGCTAAGGGTTTGCTTACCTCCTTTGCTGCCTCCTTTAATATAACTGGATAGATCCCATCCACCCCAGGTGCCTTTCTTGTGTTTATCTTCAACAATTTCTCCTCCACTTTGCTCTCAGTTATTACAAGATTCTCTAGCTTACTGCTAGAGTTGAATACACCTCTGGCATTCCCCTCGCTGAATAACTCCTCATGTGTGAATGTCGATGCAAAATATTCATTTAGTTTGTTAGCTACCCGAGCAGGGTCATCAACAGTTGACCCATCGATCTCAAGTGGACCAATCTGATTCATCCCCTTCCTTCTAGAGTTTACATAAGTAAAGAACTCTTTGCTGTTTTTCTTCGCATCCCTTGCCAAGGATCTCTCGTAATCTGCCTTCGCCTGCCTAACCTCCTTTGTAACTTGGTTACAGATCAACTTGTATCTATCATAGGCATCCGTGTCACGTGTTAATTTGTATGTATCCCATGCATTTTTCTTCTCTGCCATATGCCTCATTAGTTCATCTGACAACCATTTAGGCCTAAACCTTGAACAATATTTCTTAGTTGGTATGTAAAGCCTAGTAGCTTCCACGATAAGTTCTTTGAATGCTTCCCATTTTGAATTTGCTGTTGGCAATATCATCAGTTGATCCCACTGTATAGAATTTAAATACTGTCTCAGTCCATTGTAGTCGCCTTTACGAAAGCAATACCCCTTCCCTTTACCCCTAATGGTAGTTACCTCTTTGAGTAACTCCCACTTCAGCACACTGTGATCACTGCCACCAAGTGGTTCATTTATCTGCAGATTCTGAATGCATGAAGAATCACTACTGATAATCAAATCAAGAGTATTACTCCCTCTAGTTGCCTCCCGAACATGCTGATGTAGAAAACAATCATCCAATAAATCCACAAAAGCCTTGCTACTGTGTGAGTGACCAGCCCCCAAATTCCAGTCAATATCTGGGAAATTAAAATCCCCCATTATAAGACTCTCTGATTTACTGGCCCACTCTATTTCTCCGAACAGTTTCTTATTATACTCATCAGAGTCATTAGGCCTATAGCACACTCCTACTCTCAATTTTGATCTCCCAATGCTTATGTCACACCAAACTGACTCGACACTGCACTGTCCAGCGATGTCGACTGGCTTCACTTCCTTGGATTTTATGTGTTTCTTAATTAATAGCATAACCCC